>NC_135426.1:3210000-3332500 GCF_051991245.1 Festucalex cinctus | reverse complement strand
CCATCCGCGGTTACGGTCAAGGCTCAAGTGCGGTCCAAAAAAAATAGTGCGATTAATATGCCTTAATATGTGATGCGACATTTTTCTGTGATTAATTAATCTATTAACGCTTTAACTTTGACAGCCCTATATGAATAATAAAACTAAGCTCATGAGTCTTCTTCGCCTAAAACTTGCGTCCGTTTTGCCGCCACTCTTATGAGGCACTCCACCTAGCGGTCCGCCAGGTAATTGCTCAATAAATAATGAACAATGGAGCTATTATAGCGGCTGTATATTAACTACAAATATCGCCATACTTGCGTAGGCGTATCGATAATCTATCAGGAGACAAAGGATTACGATTTATGGCATTATTAATATATTGTGCTTGTCTAGCTTCCTTCTTGTGTCAACCAATCAGTGTCCCCAGCCATGTGTGTCTTGTCCAGGTATCCCTTGTTATGTAATTAGTTTGTGTGTATTTGGTCACCTTTTTTCGGTTCAGTTCTGGTCAATTCATTGTTGTGTTCATCCCGTCATGCTGCCGTTCTTTGTCTTTGTGTTTTCCCCCATGTCTTTCTTTGCTTACGTTTTGGAATTCGTTTTTGTTTTGTTTGAATTTAATTTCCTTCACCTCTGCCTTCTCGCCCCCCTTCTCTGCTTTTGGTTCCACAACTACACCACAAAACTGTAACAATACGGGCATGATACCGCCAACACAACTAATTACTATTCATTCGGCCTCGTGTACGAGTTTGTGTCCAGACTGCTTTGCATTCCTCACCACCGTTGAAAGCAGGACTCGTGTGTGTATATGTGTGTAATTAATTGGATGTGTTTGTAATTAGGTGGGGAAGGGGACGACGCACACCGGGGCTGCTTTTGTTTTGCCTGTTGTGCCCGACTATAGCACATGAAAAATAAAAAGTGATTGCGCTCGGCACTAATTACGGCCGTATTATCCGGACTCCCTCAGTTCGCAATGTTAATTCTTATTTATGTACATGCACGTTGTAAACTCCACGCATGCCATCCGCCATGACGCGGGAACACTATAAACTATAAAGATCATTATCCTGAGCGCATGCGTGTTGAGTGGGACGGAACAATGAACCAATGATTGGATTTGAATATTTACAAAATCTTGGCTTTTGAGAAATCATATATTTATATTTATATTTATTGCTGGCATATAAATATATATATATATATATATATATATATATATATATATATATATATATATATATATATATATATATATATATATATACACACACACATATATATATATATATATATATACATACATATATACATACACACACACATATACATATATATATATATATATATATATATATATATATATATATATACATACACATACACATATACATACACATGCATATATATATATATATATATATACATACACATACATATACACACATATATATATATATATATACCTTTTTGCACAACTAAATACAGCGCTGTGCACTGAAAACAAAGGTGTTTACAAACGAAGGACAAACACATCCTTTGGCGCCAATGAGCAAGGGAGCAGCGAGTCAAACAGGCAGCCATTGAAAATTGTTCAATAAGCCACTTTAGTTTGGTCTCCAGATTGGAGCTGTGTAAATGAACGAGAGGCAGAAGCGGTGAGCGAGTGGTGCTTTCACTTATCTTTGCTTCTTGCCTAGCAGGGAGGGTCGCTAATGAATCCGTTGTGTGCGTGCGTGTTTGTGTGTTTGCCTGAGTGAAATTTCAAATTCCCACAACCACATGCGTGCACTTCAAACCCTGCCTCGAATTCCATCTGATTAACACCCACCACCAGCACCCTTGTTGGTGTTAATAAGCTTTGCCTCCAGCTGCTTTTATTCCAACAAACATGAGACCAAACAGTTAGTTTTTTTTCTTGACAAGGCATAGAGAAATAAGAAACTTTTCATGCATGTCACGAATCATTTGGTACCTTGGAGCAACGGAAGATTTTGGGGGGACCTTGCTTGTTTTCTTTGATTTTCATTTTCATTTGGTATTTGTTTCAACCTCTGAAGTGGAACACGTAAGAGGGAGCATATAACTTGTTTACTTTTGATTCATTTGCATTTCTGTGTGGGGCATTTTGTTTCTTGTGAGGTTGTCCTTCGCAAATAAAGTTCCTTCTGTGGTGAATTTCTAGATGGATGAATGCTAAGCTAAAAGCTAAGTCGAGCAAAAGATGCAAGACAAGTGTGCAAATGTATTTTCCTGAAGGATGACACCTTGGTCCCGGAAAAGAAGGAGCGAGTCCCTCTGGACCGTTCTCGTTTTCTCTCTCTCCCCTCGTCCCTCTGTTGCATGGCTGGGCTAAAGCTGAGTTGCCATGGCAACAAGGACTTGCCGCTGCGGCGGCGGCAGCAGCATCGCAAAGACTACAGATGGAGAAGGTAGAGGGAATAAAGAGGAGAGAGGGAAAAAAGTGCGCGTGGAGCGAAGGTACAAGGAGAGCAACATCAAGTACGTCCCCAAAATTCATTCGCACTTGAAAAATCAATATCCACTTGTCCCAGTTCTACTTCTCCCCAAAACTCCCTCGCCAGCTTGCTTTTATTCGCTCCTATTCCTTTTCTTTTTTCCCTCACTTGTCCATGCTTCCTTCACTCCCCATGCAACAATGAATTAGTAATGACACGGTTGCAAGTCCAGTGGTGACGGAATGGTAATTATGAAAATGTCAATCCAGGTTACGGCGGGAGAATGAGAGAGTGTCCATTTATGTCGCCGACATTTGCACTTTGTTGGGCTGATGGGAGGACGGGGGCTACTTTCACAGGAACGGACAATCGCGTTCATTGGGGGGTCATCATGTTCCTTTAAGTTTCTGTTATGATCTGTTATGTTCTGCTTTCCTTGTGTGTCTCCCATTGTCTCGTCAAGCATTGTCCTGCCCACCTGTGTTTACCCGACTTCCTCGTGTGTCAACCTATCAGAACCCTCTCCCAGTTGTGTCTTGCCCAGCTGTGTATCGTTGTGTCAATTAGTGTGTGTGTATTTAGTCTCTTGTCTCCCCTTTGTCTGTGTCGATTCATTGTTATAATTTCCTCCCGATATGCTGCCGGATTTTTGCCCCATAGTTCCTCCAAAGTTTGCCTTGTTTGCCTTCCCTGAGTTTATTTGTTGTTTCTGACCAGTACCTCCTTTACATTGTTCTATTAAATTCTTTTTTCCTTTAGAAATGTACTGGGTGCGGCTTATAATCAGGTGCGCTCTTGGATGAGCTGTAATTATACCCCTGTAAGTGAATTTCATTGCTCTGTTGTCATGCATGTGCAATGACAATACATTCAATTTCAAAGTCGCACCTTGCTGGGTCGTATCGTCACCGTTATTCTCCCACAAAACTGTCAGCTTCATGCAAAAGGCTAACATGATCACTCGTAATCTCACATAACTTTATGATATAAAAATGCTAGAGTTGCAATATCATGAGTTTTGTCTGCATCTCTAGATTCCCAGGTAAACGCAGAGCTGCTGCACTGATGTACCAATCTGAGCCGAGCAGGTCCAGCATGCTGAAACTCACATCAGCCTGATAAAGATGTTCATAAAGGGATTTATATTGGCTGTCACGGAGTGTATAGATTCCTATCTGGAACATACAGATGCACACGTAAACACGTACAGGTGCCGGGGGGTCTCATTCATCTTCACAATTTATGGTTCCAATCCCTCCAGATCCCCCTCGCTCACTCACTCCTGCGATCTCGCCGACCGATTCCTGGTTGTGATCTTCAGCGTAATGGGTGACAAGAGGAAATCACGCCGATAGAGATCAGATTCAGGAAGCTTCCCTCGCAAACAAACACCCCAGTCGCCTGCCCGGCCATCCGTTCCTGCGTCCGTCCGCCACCAAAATCCTGGATACAGACCATCCCAACAGATAGAAAGACACTTTCCGACACTGTCAAAATGGCAGATTGAATCGTGGCAATTTATCATGCAGTTTTTTAGTCTGAGTCAACGGAATCAACACATTGCACAGATGGTTGAAATCTTGGATGCAGCATGTGCTTGATTAAAAAAACGAGTATTGCTCTTGGATGAAGAATTTTGCAAAAGTAGAGTATGGAGTTACAATCATGTCAAAACCCCATAAACACAAAAAACGTGATCTACGTACAAAAAAGTGATCTACGTACACAAAACCTGATCTATGTACACAAAATGTGTGATCTATGCACACAAAACCTGATTTACGCACACAAAACGTGTGATCTACGTACACAAAACATTTACTCAAAACCGGATTTACGCACACAAATCATGATCTACGGCACACAAAACACGATCTACTCACAAAACATGATCTGCATACACGAAATCTGATCTTACATACACAAAACGTGATCTACGTACACAAAACCCGATCTATGTACGCAAAACCCGATCTACGCACATAAAACCTGATCTACGCACACAAAACCCGATGTACGTACACAAAACCCGATGTACGTACACAAAACCCGATCTACACACACAAAACCTGATCTACACACACAAAACCTGATCTACACACACAAGACCTGATCTGCGTACACAAAACCCGATCTACGTACACAAAACCCGATCTACACACACAAAACCTGATCTACGCACATAAAACCTGATCTACGCACACAAAACCTGATCTACGTCCACAAAACCCGATCTACACACACAAAACCTGATCTACGTACACAAAACCCGATCTACACACACAAAACCTGATCTACGCACATAAAACCTGATCTACAAAACCTGATCTTCCCACAGAAAACCTGATCTATGCACACAAAACCTGATCTACGTACACCAAATCTGATTTACGCACACAAAACGTGTGAGCTACATACACAAAACCTAATCTACGTACACAAAACGTGATCTATGTACACAAAACGTTTTCTACACACACAAAGAAGCACATCTTCAATTACTAAAAAATATACATATTTCAAATACAGTATACAACAAAAAATATCTTTCAAGTGCAAAAAAAAATGTTTTGCATACGTAAAAAGAAAGAAACATATTTTTTGTACTTGAAAGTTTTTTGTTGTATATTTGAAAGATAGTTGTTTTTGTTTTGTAATTGGAGATATGCTTCTTTGTGTGTGTAGATCACGTTTTGTGTGTGTAGATCAGGTTTTGTGTCAGTCAATCACGTTTTGCGTACGCAAATCATGTTTTGTGTACGTAGATCATGTTTTTGTGTTTACGGGGTTTTGGCATGATTCTAACTCCATAGTAGAAGCTCCCGCGTCTTTTCCTTCACCGCATTACATAACGCGCAGTAATAAAGTGGCCAATTAAAACAAATGCACGACACTGGAGCAGCTTTTTTACAACAGCCCTCGCCTGAGTGTATAAAGAATAAAGTTTTGACACTAAGTGGAGGTGGGAATGAATTAACACAGTCCATTAGTGTAAAGAAGTGAATGGAAGATAAACACAGTGCACTCACTTTGAGTGTCAAAATGCTTGCTTACGGCCACACAAAAGGCTTAAAAAAAAAAGTTATCGGCGAGCGTTATCGGGCGCCACTCAAGGTCGCCGTGCTCGGCTTTAATTAACGTGCACCGCCAGAGGGAGGCTCCACTGATACACCAAAACCTGAGAGCACGGTTGCAGGCTGGCTGCACACAAACGCGCTGGCGATAAATCACACTAATCCGGGGCACTCTTTGCACTTCATCTGCAGCATAAATCAGATGGAGCCACAAATACACATTTTATGGAGAGGAACTCTATTTACACACGTAAGTTACATTACAGCACGTGTGGACCCCTAGTTTATTTTGGGTGCAATTCCATGTTGACCACTAGATGGTGGAAGACTATTCAGGCCTACATTGTACATTTCAAGAAGAGAAAAAAAAAAGATTAAACAGGAAGTAGAGTATTTCACATCAACTTTTTTTTTTTTTATGACTGAACGTCAATCAATTTGAATCCTGCTTTTTATGCCTACAGAAAGTGACTTTTTGGTTCATTTTATAATGTATATCTTTCGGCATGAATATTGATACATATTGTGAGATAATAGATTTATTAATTAGGAAAAAACAATTTGTTTACTGTATACATAGAGGCATGAGTACAGTTTGTACAATATTTCTGTTATCCATGCTCTCACTCAATATATTATGTATGTTTAAGTGTTTTAGAGTTCGTTTAAAGATTGGTCTGGAACATAACACTTGCAATGGTGGTGGGATTACTATTTTTTAATTTTTCTTTTTTGTTGTTGTTGTTTTTATCTGTCCACCAGATGGAGCTAATTTATCCCTTTTCAGAGCACTGAGCAACATTTCACACTGGATGCCTCGCTACAGAGAACGCTGAAACAATTAATAATACGTTGAATAATTCCATTACAAACAAAGTCACAGAAAACTCTTCGCTGCACACATCATTTTCCACAGTTTCTGCAGATTTATGCACCACGCCATACAGCAATAAGAAATAAATGTTACCCAATTAGCATACCTTGCTAAGAAGCACATCCATAAACAAACTGCAGACTGGCTAACTATTTTAGCCAGTCAGTCAGCTGCTAACCTTACCGCTTATTCACCAACTCCCATGTCACTCACCGGGCCAGGCCACGCCTTTTAAAGCTACACACACTTATTAAAAAAAAGAAAAGATTTTTGACATTTTATTGTTATCGCAAAATTTCTATTCATCCAAATAATTGATGACAAGTAGAATAATCAGTTCTTAAAAAACTAAAAAAAAATAAAAAAAATAAAATGCTTATTATTAATATATTTCAACACGGAATCTGATAAGCGCGACACCGTTTGTCAGTATGATATGTAACGAGGGCGAACTGGGAATAGCAATAGCAGTACAACAGGATGTAAAGTGAATAATTCAAAGTCGCTGCTTTGTACACACTTGTCAACACGACGGCATAATCTTAGCATAATCTCCCCTTTAAATTTGCCTCTGACCGACACTGCTGCTCCCTCGCCTTCTCCTTTCTCCCTGTTGTGTGAGACGATGAAGATATTTGTACAAACGCAACCAATTACAAGTAAACTCGGGTGAAAACTTGCAGCTCAAGCCTCGAGTTAACAAAATAATGAAGCAGGGGAAAGGAATGTAAACACGACAATGGTGAAAAAGCGAGACAAAAAGGGAAGTAAAGAGAATAACAAAAGAGCTACGACGACTCGCAGACTAAAAAAGGGGCCGTGGGCATGACTGCAATACAGTTTTGCCACGCAACTACACAGCACAAAATGAGAACTAAAGGAATGCGGGGAGAAAGAAGCGGGGGAGCTAAGATGCCTCCAGTGCCCGTGACAGTCCGCCGGATGATTTATGGCCAACATTGTCTCGTGGTGTAATTGGCCGCTGGCTCACTCACTACTTCTTGGTCTACTTCGTCTTCTTGTTGGTGTGGGAATGCGAGCGTGAGGGAAGCAGAGGTGTCTGTGGATGGACCCAACCCAAATATCTTGGAGGAAATAGAGGAGGGTGTTACGCAAGAAGGGAAAAGCTAAATATATTGACCTTGCCTCTGCCGGCTCTCGTAAATGATGTTTAAGAGGCATTATCGTCTACATGTGTCTCATTTTCATGCAAACTCCTACCACATACAGTGACTAGAATCACACTTAGATAAGTAAAAATAAGTATTTGGAAAATGATACCGTAATACATGGACAAAAGTAATGGGAATAAAAGTGCTACAATTTCAGGTGTCAACAAATGTTGAGGAGCAGCCAATTTGAGAGTGTCATTTAAGTGTTCATGTACTTCATCAGGAGCAACTGGGGGTTCAGTATCTTGCTCAAGGATACTTCCACGTGGTCACAGTAGCATGGGATCGAACACACAACCATCTGGGTTGGGGGCCGACCACTCTACCACTGAGCCACGTAGGGGTGTGAATTGCCTAGCACCTGACGATTCGATTCGTATCACGATTCATAGGTCACGATTCGATACCGATTAATCCCGATATGAATTTATAAGTCGATTACTACAACTTTTTTTTGTACTCAAATTTAGAAAATTCTAATCAGTAAACTTGCCCTGTAATTGGGTGGCAACCAGTTACCCTACTGCCCAAAGCCATCTGAGATAGGCTCCAGCACCCCCCTTGTGAGGAGTAAGCGCTTAAGAAAATGGATGGATGGATGGATGGATGGATGGATGGATGGATGGATGGATAACCAGTAAACTTGTACATGTACACTGTAAGATTTGTATGAAAATGTATTTTTTATTTATCTGAAACTTCAATCTTGTAACTATGATCCACTATATTTAACAAACAAGTATTCAGCATTAAATAAAAATATTAAGGTTTAATGTTCCAATACTATAATATTATTCCATGCTTAAGGTGTGAACCCTAAGTAAGACGTTTTGTTGAATATTTTTCCATCAAAAATGGATGTTTAAAAATCGATTCACCTGCATATTGAATCGATTTGAGAATTGTCATTGAGAATATTTATTTTGACAGTAAATAGCAGTGAATGTCTTCTCTCTCCCCACGTCCAACATTTGATGCTTCCCCCTTTTGAAGACAAAATAGAACAAAGGTGATGATGACGTGGCGCTGAGCAAACGTGAGTAACACCATAGGTGTCCGGTAATTTTCTCTCAATTCACAGCGATGTGACATCATCACCCACTGCCGGACTGACATGAAGTCATTCCGGAATTTTCAATGAACCGCCCTGTCGAATGGGATCCAAACACATTATGCTCCCGGGCTAACTGGTGTTTTGGTGGCCGCCACTGTTGGAGGTCCTGAGTGAGATTTTCCTTTTGGGCCGCTAAGTGACGCGGACTTCTGTAGTGAGACGCACTTCAAACGGAGGCCGTGCATCTTTTATCTTCCCATTCATGCGGCGTGCACACCCAAAAGAGATGGAAGGGGAAGATGACAGCAAATTGGGCCATCATCAGCCCATTAAAATGGCCGTTATCAGGACTCATTTGGGCTCAAGGAAGTGACTACCTGATGATACAAGAGACACATGCCTTCCAGTGGCCATGTTTACGATGACCCTGCCCTGTATACTTTCACCCTGTGGAAACTTGCAATTGTTCCATTCAAACACGCCGTTTCTGCTCTGTATGATTAAACCTTACACGCATTAAGGCCTCCTGGAAAGGGGGCGGAGCATGTGTCAATGCATGTGAGAAAAACAAAGAAAGAAAAGAAGTAGAGTTGCTGTCATAACTCTTTCTGAGAAGTGACACATGAACTCCTGCCCTTGGGAAGTGACAACCAAACATGTTAAGACTCGTTTGACCCAACTGCAAACTGAAACAGCGCACACACAAAAAAACTCACAAACAGCTCGAGGGCTGCGATACCCGCAACCCAACGTAGCAATTTCCACTCATTGCATCACTGCCGTTGTTTGATGACATCACAGGCTTTGCGGAGATAAAGATTGACGTTGACAGCCACATAATGGATTAGTCCATGAAAAAAAAACAATCAGCCCATCACCCATGAAATTCAAAGCAGATCAAACCTGATTCAGGTGCTCCAAAACATGGTAGGAGGTGAGAAATATCCACCAAGCAGCTCTTAAAGCGATACAAGACTTATAAATCATTTTCCAGTATTGGATTAGGCATTGTGTACTAAGAATAAAAGTGCAAATATTTCTGCCATCTAATTCCCTGAATTTTATTTTAAACCGGTTAAGTATCAGAATTCGAACGTACCGTGGGGAACGCCATTATCCTGGTCACGTGATCGTGATGACATATCCTGTAAGTAAAACGAAAGGCGCCTTCGGTCATTTCAATAGGAGTTTGCTGACGTAATGTCTTGGATCCCAAATACTGCGCCAATTCTCTTGAGAGCCAAATCCTCAGCATGTCTGGTTGAATGTCATTCGGTGAGGGGGTGGCCGCTCCTAATGTGGGCTAAAGCGTGCTTAGCACACGATATCTAGCTTCGCCTAGCAGAATTAAAAGTCACCTGAATGTTTACTCCAGATGTTTCGACTCGCCAGTGGCTGGATGTGCCAGTTTCATCCGGCTTTCGGTTGATAACAAATCTTTGGTGAGTCCTCCGTGGCTGTACTGCTTTAGAAGAACCACTTCTTTGCTGTAAGGCATAATGCCACCTTTGATGTCCGCCGTGGGACTCTATCATTCCCCGTGAGTCTCTTTAGTGTCATTCATTCCATGTCATTTAATGTGTATTTTATGCGCACGATGCACGATGATCACGTGACTGTCCAAAATGCCCGATACAGTACTTCACGCAAAAATATTCAGAAAAAGTGCTATAAAATCATAATTGCTCAACATAAATTGACAATTTTTTCAGGGAGGAGTTGAACTGAATAGCTGATAAGTTTTTCAGAAGTCTTGTGTTAATTTAATATGAACTCCTGTTACCGATGTAGAATGCAGGGAAGCAGGGCAAGGAGGCATAGGTGGAGCCAAAAAGGGATTTAATAGAACAAAAACAAGTAGGTAAACGAGGTACTGGTCAGAAACAACAAACTTAGGGAAAACAAGGCAAATGGGAGGAACTCTGGGGCAAAAATCTGGCAGCATATCGGGAGGAAATGATAACAATGAATCGACACAGACAGAGGGTAGGCAAGAGACTAAATACACACACACGAATTGACTGACGTGACTGTCCAAAATGGCCGATACTGTACTTAACGCAAACATATTCATAAAAAGTGCTTTAAAATCGTAATTGCTCAACATAAATTGGCCTTTTTTTTTCAGGGAGGAGTAGAAATGAACCTTTTCACTGGTTGGTTTTTCATAAATGTTGTGTTCCTTTAAACTACTTTCTATATAGTGTACAGGAAGACAGTAGCAGATGTGGAGGTCAATAAAGGCAGCCAAATGAAAAGAAAACACACACAAAGACAGAAGAGCGCCCGTCCAAACTTCTGTCTCAGTAACAATGAAAGTGGCGACAAAGTTTGTGCCGGGAAACAGGTGCGGATGAATATTCATGGTTGGGGGCCGAGCTGCAATTGTGCGAGGGAGTGAGTGTTTTGTTGAGCATGTGTCTGGATGTCTGTGTCCTTGCGTGGGTGGCCAAAAATGAAGAAGAAGAAGAAAAAAAAACATAATACGGCCATTGCTGAGTGAACAAGCAAAACACAGTGAATATTCATGACTCATAAATAACAGCAGGGAAGAACGAGCCACTGGGTCAAGTCAATCAACGGGATGTACTGTACAAGTTGGGTAGTCGGAAAAATATCTTGATAAGTGTGCAAAATGATCACGATGGAGGGCACAGCCAAGAGAGGAAAACAAATGACAGTGTTTCAACCGCAGAGAGACAAACGCTACATTATCGACACACTCCTGTTTCTCCCTCAATCGGCCGTGATTGGGCTCGTCTTCCATCAAGTAGGAAGACAGAGGAGATACATTACGCTGGAGAGTAAATCTGAGAAATGAAACGCTTGTCATCGGAATTTCAAATCCATACACAGCAATCCAATCGCGATAGTAATAGTACTGAGTGACCTGCTGCCATTTCAAAACTACGCTGACCGATGGTGTCACCACCCGTGTTTGTTGTGTGACTCCCAACATGACACACGGTGTCAAGCGGGCCTCGTATGACAGCAGTAAAGAGGGAGAAACGCGAGTCAGCAAACGTCCGCCGCGCATCACAATCACGTTTAGAGTGGGCCGCATCATGACAACATGAGTATAAAAACTGGAAAAACAAACAAAAATAACGGATGGCGAAAAAAATAGGCTTGTTAGTGTAATGTGCAGCGTAGTATAGTAGAGTATAGAATTAGTATAGTCTTCCATTGTATAGGGGAGAAGAGTATTAAGACTAGCATAGAGCATAAGGATAATAACGCGGTAATTTTGACACCCATAATATATATACTGTATGTATATATATATATGTATATATATATATATATATATATATATATATATATATATATATATATATATATATATATATATATATATATACGTGTACAGTGGAACCTCTACTTACGAACGTCTCTTCATACGAAATTTTCGAGTTACGAAACTCCTCAACGGGAAAATATTGCCTCTTGTTACGAAAGAAATTTCTAGATACGAAAGGTAAAAATACATTACCGAACGCAACATACTTTCGGCTATGGCTATTTCCTACCATAGGTACCTATGAGCGTAAATACTAGATCGGTGTTTGTGCATCGTTCTGGCATCCCATTGGCTAAGAGGAAACTATACCATAGGTATCTATGAGCGTAAATACTAGATCGGTGTTTGTGCATCGTTCTGGCATCCCATTGGCTAAGAGGAAACTATACCATAGGTATCTATGAGCGTATACTAGATCGGTGTTTGTGCATGTTTCTGGCATCCCATTGGCTAAGAGGAACCTCTACCATAGGTATGAGCGTATACTAGATCGGTGTCTATACAGCGTCCTCATCATTGATCCAGCGGCCCATGAGGTGTTCCGATAGTTCATACATTTACAAAAAACTAACGGCCAACGAATTTTTGCAAACATTCAAACAATTGGTGATTGATGAAGGCACAGTAAGTTTTTAATTGCGACGAGACGGGCCTTTTTTTTAAAAAAAAAGATGCC
Source organism: Festucalex cinctus (assembly GCF_051991245.1). Classification (NCBI taxonomy): domain Eukaryota; kingdom Metazoa; phylum Chordata; class Actinopteri; order Syngnathiformes; family Syngnathidae; genus Festucalex; species Festucalex cinctus. The sequence continues at coordinate 3,319,902 of NC_135426.1, read as the reverse complement.
TCGCCATACCGGAAGTTTCCATGAAGTTTCAGAATTTGTTTAAAAGAATCGCCCAGAAAAAGTGTTCACCAGTCGGGCGTTTGCTCACTAAGATGATGTTTGCATTGGACATTAACGAAGGATTGTTGTTGTTTTAAAAAAAAGAAAAAAGAAAAAAAAAACATCCATGGATCAGTTCTTTACAAAACACCAGGCAAAAAAAAAAAAAAAAACACTTCTGAGGGAGGAAAACATGAACCAGAGGGCAAACGATGAGGACAGCAGTTAAAAAGGTAAATGACCATCATTTTTATTCTTTACTCTATTCTTTGTTATTTACATTATGCACAACTCCCATTTATTGTGTAATAATCTAATTGTAACATATATTTGTTACATGTTTTGATGCATTTTTATGCTTTATAAAACATTTATGTCTGAAATTTGGGAGGCTTGGAACGGATTAGGGCATTCACATGGAAAATGTAAATGTCTCTACTTACAAATGTTTCTACTTAAGAACTTTCTACCAGAACCAATTAATTTCGTAAGTAGAGGTACCACTGTATATATATATATATACAAGTTTACTGAGTAGTATTTTCTAAATATGGTAAAAAAAAAATTTGAAAAAATCTCAAAACTAGATTTATAGATTTGTAGCGGGATTAATCGGTATTGAATCGAATTGTGACCTATGAATAGTGATATGAATTGAATCGCCAGGCACTAGGCAATTCACACATATATATATATATATATAAATGTGTGCAAACTAATCAAATATTGCAGAGGTGTTCCTCTTTCCATCTCTATCTTGCATCACCCATCTTGTTTTCACACCACCACTCCCCATCCATCCGTCTAACCTTCCATCCTACTTTCCTTCCATCCTGGCAGCTGCCCAGCCTTCTGCTCCACCGCCTCTCCCTCAGGTGAGTGAACTGACGGCAAACGCCCGTGACGCCACGCCGGGACATGTGGCACTTGTGACGCCACACATCTCATCTGCCTAAATTAGCATGCATCAGGCTCCCACATTTGCAGTTCAATTGCACGTGAGGTTGACAAAGTGCGCCATAGGTGGCAGGCAGACGGTGGGGGAAGCTCAAGAAGTTTCCCGTCTTTTCCCACCTATAGGTGAGTTTCATGTGACGTCACGACAAGCGCCCAACCTCAGATGGGGGGCAGGAAGTAATTTCCCAAAAGGAAATAGCTGAGAACATGCCGAGGTTTCGTGCTCTTTATGGTTGTACCAAACGAGAACAAAATAAAAGCTACTTTTGCGGCCCGAAAGTAGTAACCCATAAAGGTGATTAAAAAAAATAAAAATAGCGAAAGAAGACGGCAGACCTAGATTAAAAACTTCCATCTGAAATCCGGAGGATCGAAGTTGGACAACGGTCGTATATGCAGTGATCACTTCATGAAAGGTAAGGATACAGTCATGAAAGTACTTACATAGCTGAATAAAACGCTCAACAGGCCGGTGTGATATTACCGGAAACATAGCTAACTGTGATAATACTATGTGGAGTTTGTTCGACAGCTTGTGTGTCCATGCTAGGTGGCTGTGTCTTTGTTTTCAGGAATCCTAGCTACTTTAGCTATCATAACGAGTAGTTCTTAAATCGAGGTCCTTCTTCCAGGAAGGCCAGAACATACGTTCGACCTTTGAGAACGGTTAACCTAGCAACACGTAGAAAATAGCAGGTCAAGTAACAGTTAGCCAGCTAGCTTGTAGCCTGATGCAAGTGGTACCGTCGTGTACATTTGAGTTGAAAAGAAAATGATCCTGAATCACATTTATTCACCCGAACAAAAACAAGACGGTAGTCATTTAGTGCTTCTTTTGACCCGAGTTCGCTGACCCGACCACACGAAATAGTTGTAAGCCTCCAGGCTTTTATATGCCTTCATTTGGCTCGCAGTGTAGTACGATGTCTGGAGGACGAGGTAGTTTGCGATGTCGATTGCCTCCACACCAGGCAAAAGTGTAAGGATCAAATCCAATATACTTGACTATTTTTAGAGCCTGTCTGCTACGTCCAGGCTCACGCTTCGCTTTTGCATAGTCGCTCTCCATCATTTTCTACTTCTACTTCTTCTACTTCCTGACCCCCAGTTGAATTCCGCGCGCCACCGAATCACGTGATTGCAACCCACCTTTTGTGTGTTTTGCCTTACTGGAAGCTATTAAAAAGCCACACGGATTTAATGCGGCAACCACTGCTGCCTGAAGCCGTCCGTTTGTTAAGGTGTTAAGGTGTGTGTATCTTGAGCAAGCAACGTGTTATCACTGGCCACCAGTCTGAATAAACACACTTAATAAAACATTGTCACCACATTGGTCACACTGCGAGAATGGATTTCACGCTTAGTTAAGAAAATCTGATTAGATTATTTGTGTCAGCGGAAAACAAATAGTATGTAGTGAAAAGATGACCTACCTGGTGTTGAGCGAATCATTTCAATGGCGCCATCGAAGGGAACATGGAAAGAAAGAGAAGATCAGAATTAGAAATAATCACAGAGCACAAAATGTACTTCAAGTGGGCACAACAAAACAAGCGTAAAATGTTCCATTGAAAGCGCCTAATAGCCACATGTGTCAAACTCATTCAAGTCCATTCTTAATGGGGGGGAAGTTTTGCACAAAGCCAAAAAAAAACTTCACCCACGGGCTGAGATGATCGCATTTGTCAGGCTCGTACCGCAAATCGAATTCGCTTCTCCTCGCCCCGATCCTCATCCCGTGTTAGCGGTGACGGCGCAACCGCCCCATGCCGCCGTCTGCCATCGTTTATGCCAGCGCGAGTTGAGCCCGGGGTCAGAAACATGTGATTCATTAAGCAACGTGTCGCGCTGGGGGGGAAAATCGATGCTTCATGCTGGCATGGCCTCCGTTTCCGCCCCTCGTGAGGAAGCGCCCGGACGAGCAGTGGCGTGATCGGTTGCATGCGAAAGGGAGCGTATGTGTAACACTTGTAATTAAACACACATCCAGCAACATAAATATTCCTACTCCCCTTTGTGCTTTGTGTACGGGGGCTTATCAGCAATAGAGTGGGCTTTGGTTGGGGACTTTTGAGGTTATATTTTCTGGGACCCCTTCGTTGGTGACACAACATCATATTTCCAAAAATGAAACCAGTTCCCATGTGTCTGAAATTATCTGGACACTATGAACTGAGCATATCCTTTGCCATTAAGTTAAATCCATGTGACATGATTTAAGGCCGTCAACGTCGCCATGAAACTACACACAGGTGGTACCTTTGGTCAGTTTTTGGCCTTTAGTAGTGGATTTGGAAAAATGCAAAATGGTTTGGCACTCATTGTGGGTAATTCCATCCATCCATCCATCCATCCATCCATCCATGAGTCCATCCATCAAACAATCCATCCATCAGTCCATCCGTCCGTCCGTCCATCCATCCGTCCGTCCGTCCGTCCATCCATCCGTCCGTCCGTCCATCCATCCATCCATCCATCCATCCATCCATCCCTTATCCGGGTCACAGGGGCAGCAGCTTTAGGAGGGAAGCCCCAACCACCTCAACCAGCTCCTCCGGCGGGATCCCAAGGCGTTCCCATGCCAGCCGAGAGACATAGTCTCTCCAGGGTATCCTGGGTCGTTCCCGGGGCCTCCCGCCGGTGTGACATGGCCGAAACACTTCCCCAGGGAGGCGTCCGAACCCGATGCCCGAGCCACCTCAACTGGTTCCTCTCAACGTGGAGGAGCAGCAGCTCGACTCCGAGTCCCTCCCGGATGAGCGAGCTTCTCACCCTATATCTAAGGAAGAGCCTGGACACCATGCGGAGTATCCGCAGATCGGGGCGTATGTTCCAAATTGACTCAAAATTTTCAAAATCAAACTAGTTACATAAAATACTGCTTAGCACAGTCAGTCACTGTGTGGCTGCATTTGAAGTCTCACATCAGAAGGAAGCGGTGGCAACCAAAGAGTCGTCAGACAACCGCGGTAAGTGGGAAGCTTTGTGGGGATTAGAGATAAAAGGCCATAACAGAGCCACAATGTTGCTCTTTACCGTCAGCTCGCAAACATTCATAACGGCTCGGCCTTAGCAAGAAGATGTGTCATGGCGGAATTGCATCCGTCGCCGCGCGTGTGATTGTGATGAGTCACCAAGGCAGCAAAGGGAAAACAGGACATAAAGCCTTTTCAAAGCAACCAAATTGTGCACAGGGGTGATATATAAACACGGCTCCGTCCCAGTACAAACACGACGTTTGTCTCCGACTGATGGAAGGTGGTAACTGTTTGCCTATTGGTTCCGATCACGCTGATTAAGGCAGACGGGTCTCCTTTGATACCAATGACTTGTAGAGGAGTCACAGATACGGGTAGTATCGACTTTCCAGTCAACCATGACTAACCAAAGGAGCCAGACTAATTTGCATTAGACGTTCACTGCAAGTATAGGTTGCTCCTATGGATGTTGATTGATCAGCAAGACACACCCACTTGAGTCAGATCACTTTAGATGGAAGTGAAAATCCATATGAAATCCCCCAAAGGACCCACATACCCATTTCTGTGCGGACTTCTGTACCGCAGCAGGTCGAGACCATGCCGCTTCCATGGGGAGCCACTTAGTGCATTATCATATTTCATATTTGCTTGCAGCATATGTAACCGCTCCGAGAATATGCGGCCTTATTCAAATTAGCATTCATAAATGAGATAGGAGAGGAAGGGAGCGCGTGAAAATAGCAGCGCACAGGAAGAGAATTATGGAAATTGTGATTAAGGTTGAACAGATGGGTGTCATTTGGATGAAACGGCTGACATTTGGGCGCAGAGGGAGAGACGGACGCTTTTAAGTGGCGTCTTGGAAAAGTGAGCAAACACTCAGAAAGGGATCTGCTTCACTTCCAAACTAGGAACAAAGGAGGTGCTCCAGTGCTTGTGGGGCTCTTTCTACGTATAATACTCCACTACTGCAAAAATCAATTACGATGCACAACACACAACATTGTTTCACGCCGGCTAATGACTGGGCGTAATCGGAGCTCAATTACCTGCCAATGGGATCTAATTGGTAGTAATCAGAGCCGGTCTGAGCCCGAGAAGGTGCCACAGCATGGAGGATTCTGTACACCATTACGATATTTTTAGCTCTGTCATCTCATCAAATAGTTTTCGCCATGCACCCTTTCGCCCTGACACGTACTACCAAGTGCTCTAATCATTTTACTACTTCCTCTTTTTTTATTCCCCTTTCCTCCAGTGTCACTTCAAGTTCCCTTCAGGATCACTTCCCTCTACCTCACACCTTGTCGTTCTGCCAATGACAGTTCCCAGCTTCCCTTTAGATTGCTGCAAGTGCCGACTCTCCTCTGCTGCAGGCTGCACACACGCCAGTCGAAAACCCCATTATTTATTGATTGGCATATGGGTTGGGGGGCAGGGTAAGGGCAGGGTATGGGGTCCACACAAGGGGCCAAGTGGAATTTCCATAAAATATATTTAAGACCAGTGGGTCTCTGTATCTCATCCAGCACGGCTGAAAGACATACTGAAGTGTCATAGGGCATGATGAAAGCACAACCTAGACCTCATGAAATATGGACATCATATAAGAGTGGAAATAAGGGAGGAGGGGTTAAGGGCCTTTGTGTGGGTTTTTAGGGGGCAAGATTGGGTGAACGTGTTATAAATCTAACATGCATCTCAAGATTTATTCACAGCCAGGTAGCCTCCAGTCAAAGGGCCACTCACCATTTCTCCAGATGGCGCATGGTAAAAAGCGAAGTGACACTGTGCGTCATTAAATTCCGGCACACTTCCTCAAGATCTGCTGATTCAAAGGCAATGTCACTTGACAAGAAAAGTGCGAGTGTTCTATAATAACCCAGTGAAAGGTCAGCCATGGATTTTGCGCAGTCTCTTGTCAGCATTTTTAGGGTGGGGAGCACAGGAAAAAGACAATGCCAGTCATATATTTTCATTTGCGTTCCAAATGCAGACATAGAAACTCAAGAGGGAGCTTCCACAGCTTTCTGCAAGGTCCCCCTCTCTAGTTACTCTATAAATGATCTATTGGTCATCATTTAACAAGGCTGCATGTTAATATTTATCACAGCGAACCGTCCGGAGAGCCGGCGAGCGTTAGCCAACCGTTGTAAAGATGGAGAGTAGAGGGTTCCCGGTGGGACCCGCCAGAGGAGGAGATGCGCCATGGATCATACCGTGAAAATTAATCATGCTAGCCTAGTTTACCATGCATAGTGCGAACATGCGCGGATGTCTCGGGGAAGGGGGAACATGTGGTACCTTTCGCAAAAGTGTGACGGATGGAAAGGAAACACAAGCTGCTGGTGTAACTTAATGGCTGTCAAAAGTTTACAGATTTCCGCTTCCCAAATATGGTTAAACATACAGCCAAGAGAGAGAAATGCTGTGAAAGAAGAGAATAGACTGTTTAGAAAATTATAAAAACTTCATGGAACAATTCAGATCAGTGCTATTGTGTAGACCAGCAGAAGAAGGTCTAACCCTGAACGACCACCCCTGGAAAATATAAACTATGGTACAGTCTAGGACACTCTTATTACCACATACTGTAACATATTATCTAGCGTCATGCACAGGGGTGACAGCTGTGTTTACCTGCCACCACACAAGCACCATTCCGACCTACGTGCTGCCGACATTCCCCGGGGAAGCCAACGCAAACAAGTGGTTGACCCACACGTATGCCACTCTACTTGCGTTTGTCTTCGAAATGTCTGGGTCATAAACAGCAACAGCTGCAGTCGCTTCTAATTAAATACCTGTGCATCTGTCTTGGGTCCCGAGCGGGGTGTTGTGCCGGGTAAGTGTGGATTCGCGCGCCGGGCGAGCCAAACGTCACAAGCGTTTTCTTTCCCTCGGATTGCTCTATCAACGTGCAATTAGCTTCAACACTGTGTGCACACTTTAATGTGGCATCATAAAAGATATGGCCCACGATGGGTAGAACTAAAGTGGACCCCTTACTGTAATTATTAGGGTCTATAAAACATAAGGAAATAAGGCTGCATTGACAACCATCGAGGGGGCGGGGCAGAAACTAAAATCACATTTGGAAGTACATAAAAGAAATCCTTGAGCAGACGTTTCTGTTGTGATGCCGACAAAGACGGTGAAAGAGCACTTTGTGCGTCATCAATAGCGTCCAATGTCCAATTTCAGACGACATCATTGCGGCGGGCTGCATTCAAGTTGTCACCTTGCCTCGGGCTACTTCTGCCTCTAAATTGAGGTCAGATGTCAGCGCGTACGGGCGCCCCAAACGCTTGAGTCAATATGCCGTACACGCGTGTACGCACAAAGTCGTAAGGGGAGGGTGGCGGACACACATTCTGAGCTCATCACGCCCCGAGGGCAAAGTGACGGTAACTTGACCCTCCTCCATATTTACTGGTCGCTGAAGGCATCAACAACGAGCCGTCTATCCTCCGAAGTTTTGCACAGTAATGTACTTAGATCTCTTCCATGTCAAGGCTTCATTACATGGAGACACAAGCAGCCTTGTCTCCTCACCCAGTCGTCATATTTTGAGAGCTTCAATGGCATATTAAACAGCCATCACTGTAGCTCGCCGATGACTCACTCTTTTGTTTGACTGATTCAAACACAAGGCCAGATCCGGGACTTCTTCACAACTTCATCCAGCCCATTCAAATCCAGCTCAGACTAGTACTAGGCTTATGTAATAATGAGTTAAGGTCACATATGTTCGCCCCCTCAAGGCTAAAGACAATCATTGGCTTCCCTGCATTGTGTTTAACCTGTGACCTTTAAGAGTGATGCGTTTGAGTGCTGAATCGGTTTAGACGACTCACTGTTCATTGGGCTGTGAAGAAAAGAGCTGGCCTGAAGACATCATCGACTGAGAGAGATTGATGAACAACGGAAGAAATAAACGTATAGGACCTCAGGTCTCTGTTATCAAATAGTACATTTGATATTTTGTGCCGCATAACAAAGCCCTTCTCCAAATGTGGTCTTCTGGAGAGTCAAAACAAGCACTGACATATATGATTGTTATTGGCAAGATTCTGTTAATCAATACATCTATTGGTGTGGTGCTTGGGAGGGTGCTTAAAGAAACAGAGGCAATGCTTTGGTATTTAAGACGACCCCTTAGAGAGGTTAATGGGCACTTATGAATGCTTTGAAAAGGTCTGAGAGTATTTCAAACACCAGCTGCAACTGCTGTCCGGTGAAGCCCCCCTCCCTGCCCTCCCTCTACTACTAGTTGGCCAGTTTGCCTTAGGGATGCTCTTTGCAGATCTTATTCCATCCTCAGCTCCATTGTGGTCTGTTGTGTATCCTAGACCAGTCAATCGCTCCAACCTCTCTCCCAAGAGGTAAGCCCTCCTAAAACATGCATGAGTCTAGGAGCTGGGAATGTGCCATCAGAAGCCTTTCGGGATTTTCAAAGCTGGTCGTATAAGCTCAGTAAGACCATCGTTCCATGATTTGATCTGAGGCTTTTTTTTATCCCGTCTAATATGCTTTTACTGTTCCTTTTCTTTGCTGCTTCTCAGACAGTTTGTCTCCTTGCATAAATCAGCCCCAAAACCTCCACAGCAAGGGTATTCTTACATCCCACCTGCTCATTGTAATGAATAAAATCCCTGCAAAGCTTGACTTCATCAGCAGGAATTACCCAGGGAAGAAGCTCCAATCTCATTCTTCTAAAACTCAATTTTTGTTCATTTGAGATTTTAATTTAAATTGTACGATAATCCAGGGACGCCATTTGGAAAACGGCAGGATGAGGGAAATGAGGAGTGGGAAATTCCGGGCCTATGAATGATTGATGAGGCCAAATGGGCCCTTATGTGACCCAGCTGCTGAGAGCCAGGTGGGCTTTCAAGGGAGGGAAACTGAATTGGAGGGACAAGAAAGCACCTGACAAGCGGACTTGGCCATTTTCTTGGCTGTAGTTGATAGAAATTAGCTTCAAAAGATGTATTTGTTTACTTCGCCAAGTGCAGTCAATCCTTTCCCCCTTCGTCTCAGTGAATAAAGTTGAGGATCAATGCACTAGTCATGACTAATGTGCACTGAGAGCAACCCTTCCGAGTGGAAACTGGGTCTCGGTATCCGAGCATGGCTGACACAAATCACCGTTCGACAGTAAAACCGGAACAACAAATGGGAAGAGTTTTTGGATGAAGAGGGGGAGGACAGACAGTTGATGGAGGAGAGGAATCCCTGCTTGCAGCCACATCACTAACACGAGGGAATGAACACGGGAATGGGCGCAGACAAGACGAGCAACAGAAGGCGATGAAGACGTTGAGAGGAGTTGAAGCTGCCTTCCAAACCACTTCTTTGTTTTTGTTTTTTTTTGTTTCCGTCGGCATTCCACTAATCACCTCATCCTCCTCCTTCCATTATGAACAATGATGCTTAGTGGCTATTACAGCCATCCATCCTTCGTTTTAAGTGCTGCCTTTATGCTTACCAGATGCACTCATGGAGTTTTAGGCCCATTGATTGGCCCGATCAATACGCCATCTTGGGGAGAAGTTTGGAGATACTACATTAGCGCTCCCAGATGCTCTGAAAGCTCCAGGTGGTTGTTTGCGGAGATGGGTGCTAGTTCATCAGGTTAATGGTTGACATCAGGTGGGTTTGCCTTCGGATTGTCTCTTTTGAAAGGCCATTTTGGTTCACATGCAATTATTTTCCTGCTGACAAAGTTAAATGCAAACTTTTTTCATAAAATCCAACACATCCTATTTGTGTTGCCAATGTCCGCTGCGTCACAGACAACAGATAAGCGCAGATTGCTTCCCCTATCTCCCTGACGGCCGCCAATGAGCTAATCTGCCGTGTCGGATTCGTAATCGGTCTGTAGCAGGTGACGTGTGACTGAAACGGACGCACAATGGGACACCACTCCACCCGCAGATAAGAGAATTAATATTGATTGTGCGTGTATATCAGTCACATTTTGTCCTTCAGGAGACGCGTTACTGTGCTTGGCCACGTGAACAAGTGTTTCCTTGCTTCATACTTCAAATGTACAGATCTGATATATGCATTTTGAAGCAAGCTCACTGCAGCAAGGAACACCACAAGAATATCACATTGTTTGCCCTCAATCTTCATCTTTTTGTTGAGCAATACAACTTTGCAGGAAGAGAGTAAACCCGACACTTTTCAGAGATGAAAGCCCGATAAAAGCGCACGCGGGGGTACGCGTCACCCAAATATAGACACCGGCGTGTATGCACGTGTGCCACTAACAGGCAGTGCGCGTACTCAAGAACTGCGGGAGTGTTTTACAAGCTCAAAGTGCCTCTGGTACGGCATGCACTTTTTGAGCGAATCAGCGATCCCTCTGTGACTTGCATGCACACTCTTTGGGATATTCCCCCCAACCCACACACACACACACACACACACACACATCCAGCAACATATAAGGCTGCAATCATCCTCATTTCATCCTGCCCTCACGCCTGTTCCACTTCTGGCACATACATGCTCTCCGACAACCTCTCCCTATTTTTCTTTTCCATTGTGCCTTTTCTCTGAAGCCCTGAGCAATTACCTACCAGGACTCTGGAGAGCGAAAGAGAGAGCGAAATGGAGGGCGGGAACTAGAGTGTAAAACTGGTGTAGAAAGAATCATTACATAGACAAGCTAAAACATTTGTGCAAAGCTGCTAAGTACGAGCATATCATGGGTGCACTCTTAAATCAGTTGGGTCCAAAAATAACCCAATATGGGTGAAAAGGGGGTCAACCCAACATCCATCCATCCATCCATCCATTTTCCTTACAAGGATCGGGGGGATGCCTATCCCAGCCGGTCGTGCAGTCGGCGGGGTAGACCCTGAACTGGTTGCCAGCCGATTGCAGGGGTCAACCCAACAATTTAAGCTATACATTTATCCCCCAAAGTTGGGTCAAATGACTAACTCACAAAACAGTCACATTTTGGTTTTATACAAAATAACCCAATTGTGGCTAAATGAATAATCCACAAAATGGGTCGACCCCTTTTTGACTCATATTGAGTTATTTTTGCCCCAACACTTGATAGAGTGTGTTGAGAGTAGTTTGGGGGAAGAGGGAATCACGTGTATATTGTTAGACAGGATGCAGGACTGTTAACCCTTTGGCATACAAGTGTGAACCCAAACTAGAAATACAAATGACAATAACTAGAGCTGCACCGAACAACTATTTTAGATTAATCATATCTCAATTATTCCTTTGATTTGTTTTAATTCCCATCCTTTATATTAGAAAATAAGGTATCTTTTTCAAATTGACAGTGCAGAAAATGTGCAAACCTAAAATGATTATGATTCAGTTACTGGTTTTGACATGTTGGGCCAAAATGTTGCTCATTGTTTTCAAAAATAAAAACAGATGTTTGCAAATGTCTTATTTGGATTAAATACAAAGAGAATCCATCTGCTTTCTTAAAGGATGCCTGAAATCTGAAGATACTATTGAGAAGCTGAAATTTTAGGTTAAACAAGCTCGCTAAACGACTTTTGATCGATGCTCAAAATAGTCCTTGATGGATTTGATAATCAATTAGTTGCCACAAATCAAATCCAAACAAATCCACAAGTGTGCTAAATGTGAATAAATTCACTGTATATGTGGAGGGTGCAGAGTCCACCGCCTTCCCTAAGCCCTCCCAGGTTGATCCATTTAAAAGCACAATGGAGGATTACATTCTCATCTGGCCTACACGGTAAAACATTGTAGCTTTAAAGCAACCTTGGCACATCCCAGTGGGTCTGCAAGACTGCAAGAGCACGATGAAATTGTGGACGACTCGGGCCTCTCATGGATGGGATGGAGGAGTCGGGGTGGGCTAAGACCCTCTCCAGTGTGGAGTGCTTGTGAATTGGTTTTGGCTTGGGGCTAAATCTCCTCACAGACACCTTGTTTTTTCTTTTCCTGTCTTCTTTTTTTCTTCTTTCCCTGCAGCACATCCAATTCACACACATCTCAGCCAACTCCTTTGGCTACGTGGCAGGTGTGAACGTGTCTCGCTCGCCCGTGGACGCCGAGTTGGTTTCTAAAACAATGGCGGACCCTCCTCCGATTCACGAAAGCGCCGCTGAGTCTTCCTTCACTGTCACGCACCGACAGAAAAAAAAATAAAATAGCGACATATCCCGCCCACCGGCCTCGCACAGACAGTTGCAGTGTGTCTGCTCGCTGCATTCAGCCGCCTGATTAAACCGCTGCTTATTGCTAATTAAACAGCACGTTTTTGTGGCAGCATGCAGCTCCCGCACAACCTCCACCTCCCCTCCTTTCCCTCCCCTTGCCTTTCGGGGGGGGGGGGGGGGGGTTCGGTGGGGGGTGGGGGGGGGGTGGGGGGGGGGGTTGCAGGTGGCACAATTGGCAGTAATGTGTTCTAATTGTTGGCAGCGCTTGCCCGGGTGGATACATAGCGGGGAACTGGAGCTTGGCAGGGCTACAACAAGCAGGAGGAGGAGGAGGCACTAGGACTTGGTAGGGAGAAAGGAGGCGCACAAGCTAGCATGGGATGTGAATGGAGCCATTGGCAGCAATGAACACGTCACCAGCGTGTTCCTGAGGAGAAGTTGGCACGAAACTGACAAGGCAAAGGAGGAGAGGCCTGCTCTCGTCATGTCTAAATGCTTCCCTCGCTCTTGTTGTTATTTCTCCCAGCACAGAGACAACTAGAGCCAGGCTCCCTAGGGTTGTTGACAAGCTAGCAGAGTGAGAGAGAAAGCAGCGCAGATCACGTGACCCCGTTCACCAGTGAGGATTCCCTTTATTAGATTTGTTACTGTAGTTCTTCCTCAACCTTCGTTTTGGACAATTCCATGATTTGGGGGGAACTTTCAGTGGAGAAAGGGCAGCAACCTCTGAAGAAATAGTTTTTATGTTGCTACATTTTGGTCAGATTAGACCTTCTTCCGCATGTAGACAAAGCGGCTCCATTTTTTTGGCATTCACTAAAGAGCTCAACTGAGAATATTCAGTTTTCTGGTTGTTACTGATAATATAACAAGCATTAAAACAGATCAAAGGGCCGTGTGAGGGGTTCTCCCAGAACTTTTCAATTGGTGCTGTGACCCGGATTCTTGCATTTGATTCAACCACAACTTGTGTCCAACTAGTCTCTGGGTCTTAGCCTGTTTTATTGCCACATCTCCTCTCTCCTGCCCTAGGTTTCACCTTTGACTTTTTCCTCAAGTCTAGATTAGGGAATGTTGTTGATTTTTGACAACTGTGGGCCTGTGAAGCCCTTTGAAAGCCTTTTGTGATTAACTCATTAACTCCCAGCAGCCATTTTGACTGAAGCAACCCCCGTTCGCTCCCGGCTGTTTGACTGATTTTGCAAGTCCCACAAAATATTGTGTTCTATTGCTATCAAAACATAGAACCCGCCAAAAGAAAGATTAGAGTCTATTCTTTCATCAGGAAAAAATATATATGTTTCTATTTGTTTCCGTTTTGAAGCAATTAGCAATAGAATGTATCTAAGTTTCATCATTATTTACAAATATATAATTTTGAGTAAATGAACTTTTTTCCAACTTGGCCCTGGTTGATCTCTTATACTCTGCTGCCACCTGATGGCCGTTTTTATTATTACTACCATTTCTTCAACTGTTCTTTGCAGTTGAGAGGCTGCATCAAAGCCTTCTGTATATGCTACCATAAAAAAACAAAACAAAAAACAAAAACATATATACGGCTATAAAATAGAACGTATTTATACGTTTTTGGGAGCAAATGAGTTAAGGGCCATACAAATAAATTTGACTTGCCTGTGAGGCAGATGATGGCCCTCTAGGATACATCTCATGTGCAAAAACCTTTCTCCAATGCTACATGGTGAAGAAATGGTTGAACAAATATTTCTCTCTCTATCTCTCGCTCTCTCCCTCTCTCCCTCCCTCCCTCAACTCTCTCTCTCTCTCTCTCTCTCTCTCTCTCTCTCTCTCTCTCTCTCTCTCTCTCTCTCTCTCTCTCTCTCTCTCTCTCTCTCTCTCTCTCTCTCTCTCTCTCTCTCTCTCTCTCTCTCACGCGCCAAATACACAGCAGGACTCATCACCGCATGCGGTCGCAGGCAATATGTCCGTTTAAAAACGCACTACGGTGCTCTCTTCCGAGGCAAGGCAAAGATATACATCTGGTGGTTTCGATTGTGACTCGTATGTGGAGTATGTAGGTGTGCGTGTGAGTCGTTATCACCAAAGTCACACTGAGCACATGCGGCCTTATTGCACCTGCGTGCCCAATCGCCGTTGTTATCTGTCAGGCTGCATGCAAGCAGTCATGTTGTGCGCGGGCACACATCATCTCATCGCTCTCTCTATGCACAAGATGCTAGGTCATCTCCGCACAGGTCGCCACGGCAACAGCAAAAGGGGGAGTAAAAGCGGCGGGGTGCTGGCAGCTCAAGGTTACTTAATCCATTCAGGTTAAAAAAAAAACAAAACAAAAAAACGCCACACCCTTTAAGAAAAGAAAGTAGCAGAGCACCCCTTGTTGCTATGATGAAATTAATCCGTCCGAGCTCATCGTGGCAAGGAATCGAACGACATGCTGTGTGTGTTTGTGTCATGAAACAAGATGGGAGCTGCACGCAAGACTTGTGCATCAATGGTGGGAGGACACACACGTAGTGTTAATTTCATCAACGAAAACTAAACAAAAATCATTTTGTCAAAGCACATTTTTCACCAGACTAAAACTAGACTAGACTAGACCAAAACCCTCATTAATTCATTTGCTCCCATAAATGGATAAATATGTTCTATTTTAAATGATTTAAGTATCCCAAAGACGTATTTATACGGTTTTAATGTTTGTTTGTTTTTTATGCTAGAGGATACAGAAGGCTTTGATGGAGCCTCTCAACTGCAAAGAACGGTTGAACAAATGGTAGTAATTACAAAAACGACCAGCAGGTGGGCAGCAGAGTATAAGAGATCAACCAGGGCCATGATGGGGGGGTGGAGCTCTTTTACTCAAAATGATAGATTTGTGAACAATGATGTAACTTAGCTATAATACTAATGCTAATTGCTGCAAAACGGAAACATATAGAAATATATATATATATATATATTCCCTTGATGAAAAATGAGACTTTAATCCATGTAGTAGTAGGTTCCATGTTTTGATAGCAATAGAACACAATATTTTGTGGGCCTTGCAAAATCAGTCAAATTCCAGTAAAACGGCCGGGAGTGAAGGGGGTTACTTCAGTCAAAATGGCTGCTGGGAGTCAATGAGTTAAGAAACAATAACTGGGACTAAATGAGTATGCATTTTCGTCAACAAATGAAGACGAGACGAAAATGTACATCACTTCATAAAAAATGGACATTTTAGTTCATAAACGAGATGAAAATGATCTGATTTTGAAAAGTCTTGTCTCTCCTAATCTACCACTGTGACACTATCATGTGACACACAGTGACACCCCTTTCAAATCTGCAGCTAGCGAGTGCACCAACAATAATGTTAATCCTATTGCACTAAAAAACTAGCCACCAGAGGGTGCTAGAACTGCACAAATGGAAATCGACCTGACTTTGTTAACAGATGTGTTGCAATTTAATATTGTCAACCTGACGACGACGATATTGTGGCAGTTTTAATATCACGATATCGTGCTTATCATTACATCCCTAATAATAGCCACTTTTTGATGTACTCTAATTGTCAAGATGTTTTTTCATCAAAAAGATAAGAGAAAATTTTACGTGAAATAATTTTAGATCTGAAATGTTAATCATAATCTGCTGACAAAAAAAATACAGTCATTCATGATTGTCTTGACGAAAACTAGACTAAAACTTTGACAGATTTTGTTGACTAAAACGAGATGAATAAAATATTTTCTTGGACTAAAATAAAGCCCCAAATGCTGGATTGATAGTCGACTAAAAATAGACTAAATAAAAATGAGATGAGGTTGACTGACTATGATTAAAAACTAACAAGCGAGATTGAAACTGGACTAAAAGTGAGACTAAATTTAAAAAAATAAAAAAAATAAAATGGTGGATAAAATCAACACTACACACCCACACGCGCATGAGAATTGCTGGCAGGTAGCAAGGTTGGACACAAGGTACGACCTTGAGGCAATCAATTTTGGATGTGGAAAATGAATAAGGCCAAAATCTTGTAGCAAGACTTTCCAGAAGACTGAAAGTCGTGATTACGTTAATGCCCCTTCAGCACTTTTCGACTCACTAATCTCGTGACGTTTCCAAGTCAAAAGTTCAGCTTCCTGACTGTCCACGTGCACGCCAGCTGAAAAGGCGTCGCGTCCAACGACGACGACGACAGGACTCCGAAGCAAGGGTCAAAGGAGGAATTTGGCGCTGTCGTATCAACCATAATGTGACTTGGAGTGCATCGAACGATACTTTTATAGTCTGGCGAGAGCATTTTTCTAATCTATCCAATATAAAGAACAGTCTATGAGCAATGAAAGGGAGTTCAAGAGTGTGCCTCCTCAACTATAAACAACATTTTTGGTCTAATTCAACTAAAACTGGCGGCGGAGTACGCAGAACAGATGATGTTTGTCCGCTTTAAACTACTAAATGAATTTTTGGAAGTCTGTTTAAAGATGCATTACAAAGATTGCAGCACAAATTGTTAGCTAATGCTTGGTATGCTCTCAAATCCTTGCCTAATTTGTTCAACTTGTATTTGAAATTCCAAAAGTCTTTCCCCTTATCAATGATAAATGAGCTCGGCATGCTTATCATTAGTATTGCATGTTACATTATTAATGGGCGGTACAGTGCGCCATCTTTTAAGTGCAACAACGTCTCGACTGCACGCAATTTATCAGCATATAAGCTAGAGCAGAACAATTAATCGAATTCATATCAACGTGACAATGGAGAATACAAGTTTCAGATCGCAAAGATTGTATCATGTTTCGGTTCGGTGGGGTTGGGTTTTTGTTGTATTTTGGGTGTTCATATTGTCTTTTGTCTGGTTTGTCTTCCTTGTCTCGTTATCGTTAACCTTGCCCACCTGCCTGTGTCTTACCTTCCCAGTATGTGTGACCAATCAGTGCCCTCGGCCTATTGTGTTTCCCAGGTATGTCTTGTTAGTGTCTGGTTAGTGTTAGTGTATTTAGTCAGTGCTGTTATCTTGTCCTGTTGTGGCGTGCTGTGTTGGTGTCGGTTGTCGTCAAGCCAAGTCTCCCCACATCCAAGCCAAGTCTCTCCGCGTCCAGCCAAGTCTTTCCACGTCCCAGTCAAGTTGGCCCATGTCCCAGTCAAGTTGGCCCACGTCCCAGCCAAGTTGGCCCACGTTCAGTCCAGTCATGGCGATCAGTGTGCTCACGTCCTGCCCATCATGGCTACCTGCTTCTCCTCTCCCCGTCAAGTCTTGGTCCCAAGTCTTCTCACGTCCCATCCAGTCCTTTACTTATTAATTGAAAATAAAGTTCCTTATATTGCCCTTCCTGTCCGTCTCCCTGTCATGTTTCTCTGCAATTGGGTCCATCTCCCCTCACCTACTCGCACCACCCTTTGTGAGAGATTGCAAGTTGGGGGGGAAAAACTGATTCGTTTTGGTTGCTTGCTAATTTTTATTATTATTATTTTTTAATTATTGACAGTGTTAAATATGTTTTGTGCTAAACAAGTGCAGTCCACGTTTACATATAATTGTAAAAAAAAGTTTCACCCTCTCAACATGAATTATTTTCTGATTTCTGATAGTCCTTCATGAAAGCAGACTGGATTATATTTTGTGTTGAATCCAAATGAAACATTTTGCAAACATCTGCTTTTGCTTGGGAAAACAATGACTGAACCATTTGACTGAATTGGTTTCAAAAAGTGGGACAAGCACATCACTCCTTTCTCCAAATAAACAGAAAGAAGTGCTTTGGAAACAGAAAGCAGGGAAAACTTGAATGCAAAGTAAAGTTTAATCACATTATTGGATTAATCAATCGATAGAATAATCAAATGTAAAAATATTCAGTAATGACGGCCCCTTGATTATTGTAATACAGATTACTTGATTGTAGAGCTGTCGAAAATTAATCGATTAATCGACAAGTAATCGATTATCAAATTCATCGACTACTATTTTAATATCAAATAATCATTTTGAGACATTTTTCATTTAAAATGACCCATCAATCTCCACCTTTTTTTTTTTTAACACCTTGCAAATACAAAGTACAAAATACCCACCAATCACTGGTGAATTAACAGTAATCAAGGAAAAAAAATCTTTTGTACAATTTAATGTGAAATTAAAATGAATAGGATTAATTGATTAATTGATTGAATAATGGATAGATTAATTGATTCTAAAAATATTCAATAGTGACAGCACTGCTTTATTGCTTTGTTTAAAAATACACAGGAAGAGACCCTTGAAAAAATAATTGCATATTAAATCACAATACTGAGGAAAAAATTGGAATTTGATTATTAAAAAAAAAAGTTCAGAATCCATGTATCATTCGTTCAGTTGTTTTTCCAAACAAAACGGGAAGTACAAAAACAAAACGACTTGTTTTCTCAATATTTGTTCCAAAAACCAAAGTGAAGAAAACCTAGAACGACTCGTTTTCCGTTTTTCGATTCTGTGCACGAATGGAAAATGGAAAAAAATTTCGGACATTTCATCCAGTTTGGGTATTTGCACTTGACGCAAGTTTGAGTGACCCGGAAGCGATATTTCTTTTTTTTTTTTTTTTTTTTAAATCTGACTCGTGGTCATGCACTGATCTGTATATATTACTGGATAATCTCAAAGAAAAAAAGGGTCTTCAAAGCAGCACATACCGTCCACTTGTTAAAAAATAATTACCACCCAGCCAACAACCAATTCCACTCTCCCATATATATATATATATATATATATATATATATATATATATATATATATATATATATATATATATATGTAAATGTCTAATCTATACGTATTCTATACGTATACATATCTGCTCACGAGACGCGAGACGGGAGTGGTAAGATGGCCACTCTGTAGCTTCAACCGTCCAAATCGCCTGTTGTCAGTGAACAAATATTGAGAAAACAACTCGTCGTTTTGTTTTTGAACTTCCCTTTTTGTTTGTAAAAACGACTGAACGAATGCTACGCAGATTGTTCGGGCCTACGATCAGCTGCAGTTCCATTGCAATTAAGACATATTTATTGGCACGAGGAGTGACTCTCTCACTTTTAGCGGCCCGGGTCATTTTAATGGACCTGATTTGATTTTCTTCTTGTTCCGGCCGTGAATGCGGACGGCGAAAAAGGAGGCAGTCGTGTTGACGGAGCGCCGGATGAGATGAGGGGGAGTGCAGAATTAAAGCGAGAGCTGACTGGGGAGAAGTAGGCGAGACGGAGGGAGGATCAAAGGCCAATATAACCTCCTACGCCCGATGATGCGTCACGCCGCCGTCACTCTGTCGAGAGTATTAGCGCGGGCGGCTATCAGCCAGCATGTCCTCATCCTCGGGCCTCGGCCTGCATCACCTCCAAGTGGGTGTTGCCTTTTACGGGAAAAACAAAAAGGTGGTACGCACATGCCGATATGACATAAAGAGCGCATATATGGATGACCGAGCTGAATGTGGCCACGACGACGTCATCACGGGCATGCTTCGCAACAAGAGGCTAAATTATTCAAGGCGACAAAATAATGGAACATCCTCGCACGCGCCCAAGAATAAACGGCCTTATGAATGATGAATGAGCATATCGTGAGGGGGGAAAAAAAATGTTTTTGTTTATGCTCATATGCTAATGAATAGCAACAATTTGGCAAAAGTCTAACACTATTTTTAAGTTGCACAAATTGTTGACATTCTTGACATTCTATGGAAACGTATTGCATTACTTTTTTTTTTTTTTTCTGTTTTTCTGAATATTTTTTTCTGTTTTACTGAATATTTTTTTTGTGTCATAAAAAAAAAATCAGAAAAACAAGGAAAAATTACTCAGAAAAACATTATTTAAAAAAAAAAAAAAAAGAATAAAAAAAAACAGCACCAAATATCGCCATACCTGCGTAAGCGTATCGATAATCAATCGGGAGACAAAGTATCACGATTTCTTGCCATATCGAAATATCCTCGCACTCCTACTTTGTAGAGTGTAAAATTCCATTAACAACTAGTGTTGTTCCGATACCGATACTGGTATCGGCAGAGGCGCCGATACTGCATTAAAACAGTGGTATCTGTATCGGTGAGTACTCACAAGTAACATGCCGATACCATTAATTCCAACGTTAATATAGGATTTTAGATGCAGCATCTTGTGTCTTGCTGGTGCACGACATTCACTGATATGTGACATGTTCACCGCATGCCGATCTAAGATATCCTATTGGCCCTTGAACAACCAATAGCAGGACAGCTTTTTCATGTTGAGGAAAAAAAAACATTAAGTATCAGTATGGTATCGGTATCAGCCGATACTGCAAAGCTGGATATCGGAATCGGTATCAGGGGCCAAAAAACGGACTATTAACAATGCAGAAAAAGTGTTGAAATTGACTGTGGGGAGTCATTTCAATGTTCGACATTTTTTTGCTGTGATAGGGAGTGGAAATGAAAAGACAAAAAGGCAATAAGAAGAAAACAAACACACTGAGACACACACACCCCCACCCCCCTATACACACACACACACACACACCCCCATACACCCCCACACCCACAACATATGTCTCCAGTGGTGGCAGTCAGGAGACATCTGGTGGTCAAACTCCACAGGTCAAAACTAAGTGACACGCTCCACAAAGCGTCAGCATGTGCACGCGTTTATTTGGGTGCCAACTAAGTCAGGCCATGGTTGCCATGGTTACCGTATCCTCCCTCCTAATAGACCGCGTCCTGTAAATACACACGCACGCGATAGAACAAACAAACCGAATTGAAAACATATGTTTGGTGATTGCTCGGCGCCGTCCAGAGTATTCCAAGCATTCTTTTGAAAACATCATGAAATGACACATTTTATGATTGTTATTGTGTCGAATTCCACTTGATTCCGGTTCACGGCGTTCACTTTTCGCAGTCTTGCTGTATCGCCCATTTTTTCTCGTGCAATTTTGGATTAATTTTTTTCTATAGTAATGTACCTATTTTATAATATATATATATATATATATATATATATATATATATATATATATATATATATACATACACTAGGGGTGTGAATTGCCTAGTACCTCACGATTCAATTCATATCTTGATTCATAGGTCACGATTCGATTCGATACCGATTAATTCCGATATGAATTTATAAGGCGATTGTTGCGATTTTTTTTTTTTTAATTTAGAAAATACTTATCAGTAAACTTGTATAGTGTAAGATTTGTATGAAAATGTATTATTTATTTATCTGAAACTTCAGTCTTATACAGGTTGTAATCGGTTTCATGTTTGAACAGCATTGAAATCAAATATTAAGGCTTAATGTTCCATCAACAATCTTCCATGCTTAAGGTGTGAACCTTAAGACGTTTTGATGAATATTTTTCCATCAAAAATGGATATTTTGAAAATCGATTGTTGAATCGATTCAGGAATTGCACAATGTTATATTGTGATATATTGCCGAATCGATTTGTTAACACCCCTAATATATGCCCTTAATATATGTATATGCGCATGCGTACATATGTACATACATACATACATAATGTACATATAAGGTAAGGTTTATTTTGAAATTTGGTTTCTCACAACACCGTGTACGGTCAGACATACTGCCCGTTAGCTTGACTACGACTGTCTCAGCGGGTATCCGAGGAAGAAATGACGAGATCATTTCAGCCCTAGTATTAATCATCATTTTTGTACGATTATACCTATTTTGTAATCGTGGAGGGTCATAATCAAAATCGTAATTGAATTTCCATTAATTGCACAGCCCTAGCTAACAACTTTGTGGATTTCATTTATTGCGTTTTTTTTTTTGTTAGTTTTTTTTTAACCGAACCCCAGCGGAAAACGACGAAAAAAAAGAAAGTGTGCTTGTTGTTTTGCAACATGACAGGCAGACAGCAGCGATGGGAAACACGATATGAATGATTGACTACAACACAACCACAATTATTGCGCGGCGGCCATTAGCAATCAGCGCTGGCACAAAATTCACTTCAAGCTGTTAAAAAAAAATGCACGAGGCGCCGTCATCAGATATCAAGATAAAAAGCTTATCTTGTGCGAGGCTACACTTTTATTTAGCGTTTGTTAAAAGTTTCAACATTTCTCAGCTGCGTTCCTCTTTTATGTCAGCTCGAAAAAAAATAAAAAATAAATAAAAAAAAAGAGGAAAAATTCCTTCCGCGTGTTCGACAAAGATGGGGACAAGATGCGATTGGGCGATTGCGCAACAACGCCGCAGAAGAAAAACAACCGTTTCATCACAACGTGATGTTTTTCTTATCTAAATGACCGCCGCTGACCTCCAGTTTTGCGCACATTAGTCTTGCCGCCGAGAGTTTTTTTTTGGAAAAAAGATATGATGTGATTGTTATATTGCCAGTGTGCGCTGCTCTGCCTGCTCATTAGACTGAAGAGAGACATGTACAGTAGATGCTGGCAGGATGCTGCCACCAAACAAGCTGCGCCTGTGCACGCGTGCATGTGTTTGTGTGCGTAAGGGTGCGGGAGTGTGCAGAAGGCTCATTAGATGGCCTGGAGAGAGAACAAGAGCCAGTGGCTGTTCAATTGTTCTCAACATTTTCAGCAACTTCAGCGGGGAAAAAATAAAGATTTTTGTTGCAAAATGTCTGCTCACACTACTTAGAGAAGGATACAAAATCAAATGTTGACGATCACGGATGCTCAGATAGCAATACCGGCTGATACCGCACAACGATGATCGTAAAAAAAGCTCCGATACCACCACTGTCATGGTTTGGGTTGAGTTTTGGTTTGTTTTTTGCTTTTGTCGGGGTTCTAGTTTTGAGTGGGTTTTGAGTTGGTCATCATGTTCCTTTAAAACAGTGCTTCTCAAATAGTGCGGCGGGACCCCCCAGGGGGGTCGCGAGGCTCCATCAACGTTTGACCTCAGGGAACATGCTTTTTATTTTTTTTTATTTTTTATTTTATTATTATTTATTTTTTTACTGTCCGAGAATAAAGTACAATTGCACCTCCACTACACTAGGGGGCAGTGGCGCTCTCATTATTGGCAGAGTGTGCACAGGGAGCATTCGCTCGGTGGTGTAGGGGTTTTGTTTGCACTGAGAATGCGAGCTTTGCACACAGCAAAAAAATAAATAAAAAATCAGCACAAATTATTTTATATATTTTTGTTTTGCAGGTTAAAGTTTTTTTGTTTTTTGTTTTTTTAATATTGTGCTCCTGAGTTAATGTTGGTGATCAGTTTGAATACATTATTATTTATTGATTTTATGTAATTGTATTTTTCCGTATCATATGGTTTGACATGGTCAGTTAAAAAATATTTATAGTTTAATTAAGGATTTAATTTCATTTTTGAATTTCAGATGCACTTTAAATCTTTTCTGAATAAAGCATTTCTTTGTTGTAAGTTGGTCCATATTTCTTTCTTTTTTTATTCTCTTATACGTTAATAAGGATACAGTGTTATGCAGAGGTGTGCTTATAACAATTTTATAGACAAATGATACTATTTATAGTCGCATTGGGGGCGTGCGAGATGTTTTCTTCTTACAGGGGGGGCATGACAGAAAATAATTGAGAACCACTGCTTTAAAAGGAACCCCGACTGTCAAGACATGTTTGCTCTATATTATTTATTTGGTTATTACTAGTATAAGTATGAGATTCATTTTTCAAAAATCATTTCAATTTGAATACATTTTGTAGAAACTTTATTTAGACGTACGTTATTTACGTGACAATGCATTCCGTGCGTAGTGACACAGAATGGCGGTGGTTCTCCGCCGAGCGATGTGAAACTCCGAAAAAGAAAGCAAGGTAAACCTCGTAGCGTTACAAAAGAAACAACGTGCGATTGGGCGAGTCACGCTCCCCCACGCGGTGCTCTCGTCATTCAACAGACGCATTTATGAGTTTTGACCGTCCCTTTAGGAACGTAATGAAGGTGGCAGCAGAGTATAATAGATCAACCAGGGCCATGTTGCAACAAGTTCTTTTCCCCCACTGTGTTAAACCGATTTGTGAATGATGAAACTTAGCTATATTCAAATGATAATTGCTGTATAACGGAGAAAGACAGAAATATACAGTAATAAAAAATAAAAATAGAATCAAAGCTTAACCCACCAAGCGCTCCTCCTCCATGACGGCCATCTTGTATTGTGACCCCTCTCACCACTTGGGAGTTTCAGTAAATAACGAGAGTTCCCAAGCAAAACAAACAACATGCTTTTCCTTTTTCACGCCGGCCAAGTTTGGCAGCGGGACGGACACAAAGCAGACAATTGCAAAAGAAAGTCCCGCAACAAAGCGACAGGGTTGCGCAATGCCAGCTGCGGAGCACAAGCGGGAGAATTCCACATGAAATCAGGACAGGCTGCCACATGACGGCTTTATTTATTTATTTTTTTTTATTTTATTTTTTTTTAGTTCATCTTGAAATTAGGGAGAAATATTCAGACCATAGCTGCCGGTACTAACCACCAATCCCCCAAAATATCTGACAGGGAGTAAATGTTCTCCTCAACAGTAGTTGTCGATATACAAGGGAAGGTTAACACGTCGGCGAATCATCATCTGCTTCACAAAGCAAGGCCTTTCTTTTTTTTTCAATTTTTTCATTTCAAATATCAAAAATGTTACAGGTACTGGTAATTGGTATCGTTGAATACACATACTGGTATCTGGGGGGAAAATGGTATCAAACATCCGTAGTGTTTTCAGCAAAGTGTTTTGACTGTTTTGTTTTTCTTTTCTTTTTTTTTAAATTTACTAGTTTTAATTCGGGCGGCACGGTGGACGAGTGGTTAGCACGTCCGCCTCCCAGTTCTGAAGTCTCAGGTTCGAGTCCAGGCTCTGGCCTTCCTGGGTGGAGTTTGCATGTTCTCCCCGTGCCCGCGTGGGTTTTCTCCGGGTACTCCTGTCTCTTTCCCACATTCCAAAGACATGCATTCCAAAGACATGCATGGCAGGTTAATTGGGCGCTCTGAATTGTCCCTTGGTGTGCTTGTGAGTGTGGCTGGTTGTTCGTCTCTGTGTGCCCTGCGTTTGGCTGGCAACCAGTCCAGGGTGTCCCCCGCCTACTGCCCAGAGCCAGCTGAGATAGGCGCCAGCACCCCCCAGCGACCCTTGTGAGGAATAAGCGGTCAAGAAAATGGATGGATGGATAGTTTTAATTCGTTTTTAAAGCAGGTTTGTTAGTTTGTACGATTGTATATTTTTTTGAAAGTCTCTTTATAGTTCAGATTTTAGTAGTTTTAGTATTATTTTTAGTTTATATATATATATATATATATATATATATATATATATATATATATATATTAATAATTCTAATATAATAATATACATATTATAGTACATTATATGATATTATATATTAGAATTTTATATCTAATTAATATATATATATATATATATATATATATATATATATATATATATATATACATATATATATATATATATATATATATATATTAATATTTCTAATATAATAATATACATATTATAGTACATTATATGATATTATATATTAGAATTTTATATATAATTAATTAATTAATATATATATATATATATATATATATATATATATATATATATATATATATATATATACATATATATATACACATATATACATATATACATATATATATACACATATATATATATATATATATATATATATATATATATATATATATATATATATATATATATATATATATATATGTGTGTGTGTGTATGGGGTTTTTTTAGTGCAAGATTTAAAAAAAAAAAAAAGTAATATGTTGTCTTCCTTCTGTACAACCAAACAGTAACACTATATAATTATATTTTAAATGAAATTAATTTCATCCATGTTATAAAATTAAACGGCAGCCAAAAATGACAGGCAGAGGTGTACATTTGTGGTGTAACGAGCTGAAAAGATGCAAGTAACTTGCTGAGTTAAAAAAAACAAAAAACGTTTAAAAGTAAAGTTCAAGAGTATTATTTAAATCTGATATAAGCTAATACAATTGTAGAAATGTAATTTCTTTTCTTCGCTGTACCAGTATGAGTGTAATGAAAATTGTATATGTGAGTATGTGGATGTATTATTATCATGTATTTCTATTAATTTTATGTATATACGCTATATGAGCATGATCATATATATTTTTATGGATTTCACTTTGATTTATCTTTCTTTTCTCTTTATTTTTTTCTGACCTTTTCTCTGGTCTCCTGACCATTTAAACTTCACGACTCTGGCAAGATTCTGAAGTACCTGGTTAAGGCGAAGGGTAATGGGATATTTATAAGGCTTTAGGTGAATTAATGAGTATAAATTTATACGTATTTGCACGCACGCACGCACGCAAACGCACGCACGCAAACGCACACACGCAAACGCACGCACACACACACAAAAAAAAAAAAAAGAGCAATGATGATAAGACGTTGAATCGGTAAGACTACCGAATGAACAATTCTGAGCTCTTAAAAAAATAAAAAATAAATAAATATATATATATATATATTTTTTTTTTTTATTGAAATATAACCTATTGTATTATAAATGAAATAAGTTAAAACATAATGAATAAGGGGTACGACGAGATTAGTTTTTAACTACTTCCTACTCCCTTTTGAACATGCAAATTGTTATTAATTGATTTTATGTTTCTTTTTATTTTAAATGTTCTTTTCTGCTATTTGTCTGCTTATGTGTTTATACAGTATGCTCAATAAACAAACAAACAAACAGACATTTTCACCATAACCGTAGTTAATTTTAGTTTGTTTCATAAATGTAAATGCAGCTCTAGTTATTTTTTTAAGCACTCCTGTTTTTTTAGTTATTTTATTTCATTAACAAAAATGCTTTTCATCAATCGTTTGTTTTGGTTTTCTTTTACGATAATAACAGTGTAGTGTGCACGCACAGACAATGGCCTATATATCTAGTGACGCCACTTTTGCTTAATTTCTCGTGAATTAGCAAATCAAGTAAGCGTCGAGCCAACACACGGCGCCAAAGGGGAGGAATGCGCCTGCAACCTGAGGGGGAGTCGATCCTGTTTGCTCACGCCATCACGTCATGAAAAGTTGTCTGGGTTGAGATGGTGAGACAAAGGCCACGGGGTGATTCCCCCCACAACCAAAACCCCCCACCCCCATGACACCCGGGGGAGAGGGCAGAGACCTGGCAGGGGGCGGGGTTTGATAAAAGTACTGTATCTTTGCTGAGGGGCCGTGTGGCGGGTGTCAGGAGCGTCATTAGTGCAGGAAAAACACACTCGGCCCACGCCGGGAGGGTCCCTGGAGAGGGACGAGGGGGGCGGGGCTTTACATCTCAATCAGTAGGTAGCGAGCTGCCTGTGTTTGTGCGCAGGTGCACTTTTCACCTTTCACCTCTGACTCCATTCGTCGACGTTTGCTGACACGCACGTACGCTTTTTGTGTGCTGAAGAGCAGCTGCTGCGCGGGACGACTTACATCACAAGATTACAACATTGTCATGTTCAAATCCATCCATCCATCCATTTTCTTGACCGCTTATTCCTCACAAGGGTCGCGGGGGCTGCTGGCGCCTATCTCAGCTGGCATGTTCAAATCATTTCAAATAAATATTTTGACATTAACTCGTTTACTGCCACACGTTAGAAAAAAACACTTATTCTGTTCTTTAGTAATCACCATTTGAAAAGAGGTCATTTGAGTGACACCGAGCGAAAATTGAAAATGAGAAAAGAAGCTTTTTGTAAAAGGATACATTTTGTCCACAACAGTGACTTTGGCATGAATACTTTTTTTGTTTCGTGACACTCTGTGAAATAGATTTTATGTAGATTTAATTCTTGTCATCAATTGAAAATGTTCATATTGTTCATATTGTGGCAGTTTTAATATCACGATATTGCCGTTATCGTTGCAACACGACACGATAAGATGAGGAGTTAATTAGTAGGATATCAATGCAGTGCTATTGGCAAGTATTTGGTTTTACTAGTATATCCATCCATCTTCTTGGCCGCTTATTCCTCACAAGGGTCACGGGGGGTGCTGGCGCCTATCCCAGCTGGCATCGGGCAGTAGGCGGGGTACACCCTGGACTGGTTGCCAGCCAATCGCAGTAAAATGGTTGTCCTGACTAAAACTAGACTAAAACGTTGACAGTTTTTTTTTCTTTTTTTTTTAACTAAAATTAGATGAATAGAATTACTTTTTCTTGGACAAAAATAAAGACTAAAATGCTCAATTTATAGTCGACGAAAAATAGACTAAATAAAAATGGGATGAGGTTGACTATATTAACTCATTTGCTCCCAAAAACGTATAAATATGTCCTATTTTAAATATTACCATGCTCCCAAAGACGTATTTATATTTTTTTTTCTTTATTTTTTATTTTTTTTTTATGCTAGAACATACAGAAGGCTTTGATGCAGCCTCTCAACTGACGAGAATGCTTGAAGCAATGGTAGTTATTACAAAAACGGCTAGCAGTTGGCAGCACAGTATAAGAAATCAACCAGGGCCATGTTGCAACCAACTCTTTTTGCCAGTGTTTTCACCAGGAATGTGAATGATGATGAAACTTAGCTATATTCTAATGCTAATTGCTACAAAATGGAAAAAGAAATATACTTTTTTTATATATCTTTTTTTCTTCCTGATGAAAGAAGAGACTCAAATCTTTCTTTTGGTAAGTTTCATGTTTTTTATAGAAATTGAAAACAATATTCTGTGAGCCTTGCAAAATCAGTCCAAATCCAGTAAAACAGCCGTGAGCACATCCGGGAGCGAAGGGGGTTGCTTCTGTCAAAATGGCTGCCTAAAACTGAGACTAAATTTGGAATGTGGGAGGAGACCAGAGTACGCGGAGAAGACCCACGCGGGCACAGGGAGAACATGCAAACTCCACCTAAGAAGGCCAGAGCCTGGACTCGAACCCAAGTCCTCAGAACTGTGAGGCGGACGCGCTAACCACTCATCTACCGTGCCGCCTTATTGAATATTAATGAAATATTATTTGTTATGAACAAATACAAGCGAGATGGAATTTGCGATTTGATCACAACAAGATTTAAAAGCTTTAATGGAAAAGTAGCACTCTGCCTTTTTTTTTGTATTTAACACCAAGTTTAAACGTGTTTTGCTGAGCTGAGGCACCCTGCTGATGAATTTATGCAACCACAAACATTTTGGATTCAATGCAAACATTTTTGCTGCTCACTCCCTCATTATGCCGATTAAGTCCAGCACGAGTCACACTTCTGACTTAATGCACTCGTCTCCTCCCATGCAAATGAGTTTGCCGCATGTAAGAGATTTGCAGGAGAAGTCTGCGGCACATCCGGTTGGGTAGGAAGGGGGGAGGGGCTTACCTAAACAGCAGCTGTCCTCCCCTCGTGGACCCCATGCAAAGAAGGCCTTGCGGGGCAGTAAGCCCGGAAGCCGACGCCAGGCACCTCGAACCCCCCCATGCCAGTGCCCCAATTTCCATTAATTATACATATATATTGCTTTTTCATTCATCATTTGTTTTTTTCATTTACAATCATTTTTTCCATTAAAAGTATGTTGTTGTTGTTTTTTATTTATTTATTATACAGCACAGTATAAATATTTTTATTATTATATATTTTTTTCTTTTAATGGTAAGATTTTTAGTTTATTACAAATGCTTTTTCATTCATCATTTTTTTTCATTTACAGTTGTTTTTTTCCATTAAAAGTATGTTTGTTTGTTATTTATTTATTTATTATACAGCACAGTATATGTATTTTTTTTCATTATATGTTTTTTCATTTTGGTATGATTTGTAGTTTATTATGAATGATTTTTCATTCATCATTTGTTTTTTCCATTTACAGTCGTTTTTTCCTATTAAAAGCATGTTGTTGTTGTTTTAATTTACTTATTATCCAGCGCAACATATAATTTTTTTCATTTATTATATGTTGTTTTGATTTTTAGTTCATTCTGAATGTTGTTTTCATTCAAATGTTTTTTTTTCCATTTCATGTCATTTTTTTTTCCATTAAAAGTATTTTTATTTTTTATTTTTATTTACTTATTATGTAGCGCAGTATTATATGTTAGTTCATTTTGGTATGATTTTTAGTTCATTATGAAATCTTTTTTTTTTTATTCATCTGTTTTTTTTTTCATTTACAGTCATTTTATTCCATTAAAAGTATGTTGTTGTTTTTTCATTTACTTATACAGCACAGTATATATTTTTATTTATTTATGGTTTTTCATGTTGGTGTAATTATTAGCTTTTTATGAATGCTTTTTCATTCATCATTTGTTTTTGTTTTGTTTTCATTTACAGTCATTTTTTTTCATTTAAAGTATGTTTTTTTGTTTTTTTTTATATTTATTTATTATACAGCACAATATATATTTCCTATCTCCGGAATGCAATGTTGCGGAGCGTTGGGGCCGACACCGTTGGAAAGGTTTAGTTGAGACGAATCCCCGGTCAGACGTAGCGTTCGAGAGATATGGCCGCGCAAAACCCCCCCAAAAAAAAGAAAAAAAATTCAAAACAGTGAGGCCGCGAAAGATGAACCCGCGATAAATGAGGGAACACTTGTATTTACATCCATCTCAAACAGTCTGGACCCATTTCATCTTTTGGCACCGTGATCGATTGTGTGCGTCTGTCTGAAGAATGAAGGCGGGTCATTTCTCAGATAAGCTCTGCTCATTTTTGGGGCTTCTTCAGGAGGAGTGAAAGGAGCTGTAGGGAGGCTTTCATCTCCCAGAGGTGGGGGGAGTGGGGGGGCGGGTGTCAGGATGGAGAGTGTCGAAGAGGCGACGACGAGCAGGTCGACCATAAATCAAGAAAGAAAAAAAAAACCGAGGTAAAGAATGAGAGCGATAATCCAACAGGATGTTGACCTTGCTCGTGCTGACAGCAGACAAAAGAGCACGGCAAATGCCCGCTGCCCCCTGCAGGGCCACGGGATATTGAACGCTGCCAGTTGGGCCAAGAAGAAGGCACGTGTAGACAAAGAGCCTCACGAGTGCGGAGACGGTGAATTCATCTCTCCTTCTTGGAAAGCTCAAGGAGGCCATTTGCAAGTCAAATGTGGCATATCATGACACGGCCAATCATCGGGATTTATCGGAAGCCCCCGTGGAGAGGAGACAAGAAAATGCATACATTTCATGACCGATAAAACGACGGCACGATGCGCCTACCACTCCCCAAGGGAAGGATGCCAACAAGTTGGAATAGCGCTAAAACAATTAATTGAATAACTCAAATTCAAAGTTGAAGCTGGAAATCGCTTCATGGAAGGTTCACAGTAGGCCATATGCTGCATTTGAGGATGGTCGGAAGTGGGACTTTTCAGAGTTCAAACCAGGAAGTGTGTACAGGAGCTTGCGATGTTGGACAAAAAATAACAAGGACCGTGACTTCACCGACCGACTACAAGTCACGTCACTCTGCAATGGCGACCCGTTTGGAAACACAGACTGTGAAAGGTTAAACACAATTTCTTGAGTATAAAACTAGATAGCTTTCTTCATTCATAAATATTCGACATAATGTACGTTGCGTTATGTGATGGTTTGTCGTTATCTTCAGGCATCAAATTATACGGTAAACTATACTGAACTGTATGGAATGCTTATGAAATACGATAAAAACAATACATGAAGCAAATTTACGAGAAGGTAAGTTTGCTGGAGGTCAAAAATGAGTTTTAAGAACCAAAATAAACAATTTACCACTATCCGCCATTTTGGTTGTTTACTTTCACCTCCAACGCTTTCAGGTCGGAACTGGGAAAAAAAAACAACAACAACAACTTGGACATATCCGACTTATGACCATCTGCGAATGCAGCATTACTAACAATTATTTGAATAATTGATTAATTTGTCAATAAATTTTTCGATGAAATGGATAAAGGAAAACATTTCTTCATCTCCATCTCTATTTAAAAGCAGGACATTTTTCAGTTCAGTTGCCGGTTTGGTGTTGAGCAAGTCAGAAAATAAGCAAAAATATTTATCATGGTTTGCAAAAGGAAAATCAGATGTTTGCTAATGTTTAAAAAAAACAAACCAGTCTGCTAAATTTACTTTGAGAAGCTGAAATTTGGAGGATTTGGACCATTTTAAGTGATCGTCAAAATATCAAAATTAGATCAATTAATTTGATAACTGATTATTTGTCAGTGTTAATTTTGACATTTTTTTATTTAGTTTTAGTTAGTCTTTTGATTAAAATTTATTAACGTTTTAGTCATCATTTAGTCATCTAATTGTATTTTAGTTTTAATCCAATTTTCGTCTCAGAAAATAGAGAGCAATTTTACAATTTTTGACAGTTTCATCGATATTTTCATTCAGCAAACATTTAAACTTTTATACAGAAAATTAAAAACACCTATTTGTAACTAGTTTAACATGCAAGACACATTTCATATAATGGTGTCTTTTATTAATTGTTTCAATGAAGCATGTTGATTAACTGACAATAATATAACTTAATTTTCACCTAAATAAAAAAAAAAGTATACAATTGCTTGAGATTAATCATGTTTAAACGAACCGTTTGTGGTTCTTTTCTCCAACCTGATTGGATTGTGTCAGTTTTCCTCACTGTTGTTTTCATTTTGGTTTTAGTCATTGACCAAATTGTCAGTCCATTTTAGTTATCGTTATCGTCTCAATGAATGGCATCTATTTTGGTTTACTTTTCATCTGAAAAAAAAATTGTGACGAAAATGATGATGAAAATGTGTTGCCGACGAAATTATCACTGATATTTGTCAATTAATTGTTGCATCTCTAGTTCTCAGTGATCATTTTTTCCACACGGAATAATGTTACCTAAGACTCATGCAACACTCCATATAGTAATAAATTCGAAAATAAGTAAAATAAGAGAGAGAAAGATTTGACTGGCTAATTTTTATACGGTGAGCAGCAAACTCTCAATTGTCATTCGTTGGCTCCCATGTCAATCACCAGTCAAGGCCCCCGCAAAGTCACACATATGATAGTGTGGTTTTTAGTACAATATATTTTTTGATGTTCAGACAAAATAGTGTTCCAAAGCGAGCTTTTTCATAAAAAGGTATGTGTGTTTGTTATGGTCCGTATCCATCATGCTAATTAGGAATGAACAAGACGTGTTGTTTGCAGGGCATTAAATCAACCTCTCATCAAATCGACGCACACACACACACAAAAAAAAAAAAAAAAAGGGGGAGCTGCTGGCCACATTTCCACGGAAAAATATCTAAATTGGCTTAAAAAGAGAATTAATAAATAAGTGCGGATCCATCTCGGTGTCTAGTCGCCATCACGCACATAGATATCCGTTGACGGCCTGTGGCGCTCTGTTGCCGAGGTGCCAATTAACAAAACAACAACAGAAGAGCAGGAGGTTGAGTTTGGATGCATTCACATTCATCAGGTTATCTCCTGCTATTATTCCACACATTTTATTGCCTAATCATGATTTGCATGATAACGCTTCCTATTTATGGCATTTTTGACGGTGAGGTGGCGGAGCGTGGAAAGGGCGGCAAAAAAAAAACAAAAAAAACATCTGCTGCGAGTGAAAGACAGACGTGGCGGCGGTGAGATAGTGGCTGAAAGCGAAGACTTGTTGTTGATCTCGTTAAGATGGATACACGGTAGCGACGGACGGGAAAGTAAGCACGGGGAAGGATACAAAAACACAAGCAGGGAGGTGGAGCTTTAATGGGATCAATAGGGGGTCATCAGTGCGGGGTCAGCGGGCCGCGGCGAGCCGTCTCCCTCTCGGCTATCTCCACTATGTGATGACTCACATCCATCAGTTAGGAAAAAAAATAATCACGACTGATTTCAAAATCCCGATTAGTAAACATGACTATTCATTCATTCATTTGGGATTTTTTTTTCATTTAATCCACTGCCAACACGTAAATTTCAAGACAGCTTTAAGGATACTTGACTAATTTTCAGCAGTGAAAAGTTCATATTTTCTCTATAATTAATGTGTTAACTGTTGATGACATCAGCTGGTAACAACCAATCATGGCTCAGTTTACTGACCAAACCCGGAAAGCAGGTGAGCCATGATTGGACGTTACCTCCTTCGTCAGCAGAGGCGATGTCATCATCAGTCGATAGCAAGTGGAAAAATGACTTTTTAATAAAAGGTATTAATTGTACATGAAAAATAATGAAATTATCAAATTCATTCTGGACAATATTTACTTTTCACTGCTGAAAATTGTAGAATGAGTCAAGTATCCCTTGAACATTTTGTCCAGAATGAATTTGATTTTTTCATGTACAATGAATACCTTTCAAAATTACGTATGCTGAAGAAGTAAGTACTGGCCAATCACGGCTCACCCGCTTAAATTTACAGAAATTGGATTAGTTGTTTTTAATGACATTATTTTAAGGAAAAATATTATTTAATAATTTGTGTTTGCATTATTTGTAATACAATGTTTATTTACCGTAGTTGTAGTTAATTTGATTGTTTTAACATGAGAAAATGTTTTTAATTAAACACTTCATAACCCTGAAAATAAGACACAACTATAATAAAATTATATTTAAAAACTTTAATTATGGAAAAAACCTGTGTTTTTCCGGAAAAGTAATTTCCCGTTATTTTACAGTAGTTTACTGGCGCCCCAGCTGCCGGAAAATTACCGTTCTTTTACGATTTAAAAAAAAAAAAAAATTCCCCCAGTGTGCACTATTATGATCACTCTACATTGTGTTTACCGTGAGCGTACACATCTCTGGCAGAAGCTCGTAAAGAAACAAATCCCGACAACCTGATCCCAAACGGAACACCGGCGTCTTATTTTGTTAGCAAACAGTAATAAAAACTGTCTACATCACATTAGATCCATTTCACAGCAGTGTTTTTTTTCCCCTCACTTCATAAAAGCCACCATGAGAGAGGAGGCATTCTTCTCCTCTCCGGTTTCTTCCTCGCCGATAGCACATCTCGACCGTCTGCAGTTGCTAGGCTGCGTTGCTAGGCAACTAATATCGACTATTATGGGATTCAAAGGGACTCAATGGGGGGAAGTTTAGCTCCGACGAGCCGGCCGTCTGTTTGTACGCCGCGCGGTGTCACGTTGCGCACGATTCGGAGTTTGTACTCGACAACAGCTGCAACTTAAGAACTCGAGTCGGAGGATTTGCAGCAAGGTCAGTTTGCATAGATAAGATGTGAAATTATGTTCATATCTCCAAGGACATGCTGTCACTTCCAAAAGGGAACAAAATAAAGCAGCTATCGTTGTTTTTTGTTCAGCAGATGTCTGTTCTGTTCAACTATCGCTCAAAAGCAAGAATATTCACAAGCAAGCCATCAGCATTCAGCGCTCAGGAAAAAAAAAAAAGTCGATGTTTTTTTATTCAGGCACGTACGGGAGTGCAAGTTAAGGTCAAGGTGAAGTGCCAGTTGAGAGTCGCGCCAATTTAGATGACGACCAGCGATCTCTCGATGTTGGCACAATGCGATGCGTGCACACAACACAAACAAACAATCTTCCTCTAAACGCCCCCCTGATATCGATCGCTTGCCTCATTCTTGAGCCCCTTCAAAAGGTGACTCACCGACCTTCCCGGTCCCCTTCAATTAAAAGTATTGCGCTTGAATCTCATCCGTCACACTCGACGGCAATCTCGTGAAGAAACGCGTCACCCGGGTGGACACGCAAAGGCAAACGATTAGGGATGTAACAATATCCAAACAACACCATACGATATGATCACCATATGAAGGTCACAATACGATAATTATCAGGATATTGCGGGGAGGTTGGCGATGCAAAAAAAGGTCACAATATTGTAAAAAAGAAAAAAAAAAAGAAAAAAGAGAGAGCTCATACTAAAAAAAAAAAAAAAACATTATTGTGCTTTTGTACATTACAGCAATGCATATAAACATCTGCAATCTCGAATAACAATATTGATGTTATGATGCGGTGGTAGCGAACCCAGGTGCAGAGGACGCAGAGGCAGAGTTTTGACAACAAAAACAAGGATCTGGCTACCAAATGAATACATCCAACAAAACAGCAATGCAAAACATGGGGGAACTTCTCGATAAAAACAGGCAGCATGACAGGAGGAAACCACAATGAGTCGACGCGGACAGCGGGAAGACAAGAAACTAAATACACATGCACTAACTGACAATTAGACACAGCTGGGCAAGACACAAGTGGCAGGGGATGCTGATTGGTTGACACATGAGGAAGGGCCGGCAAACACAGGTGGACATGACAATTCTTGACAAGACTGGGGGGGGGGGGTCACACAAGGACAACAAAACAAAACACAGATTACAGCTGAAACTTAACTAAACATGAGGATAAACTCAAACACAACCCAGTCAAAACAAGAACCCTGACAAAGCAAAAACAAAAAACAAACCAAAACCCAACCCACACCATGACGCACTTACATGCTAATGCAAGCACACATTGAGTTCTTCCACGTATCGACTCGGATCATTAGCGTGGATTTGGAACATAAGAAGGGCCAAAACATGCCTTGCGAAAATTAAACTACACAAAAAAAATCTAGCCACCAGACGGTGCTAGAACTGCACAAATTGAAATCAACCCAACGTTTTAAACAGATGTGCTGTTTTTAATATTGTGACATGACCACGACGATATATCGTGACAGTTTTAATATCACGATATCGCCATATTGCCGTTATCGTTACATCCCTAATCGCGAGGCCAATTTGCATGCTGATCGGACTGTGAATAAGGCAGTGATGGCGTCAAAAGTTTGTCATTTCCTCGCCAAGGCAAGAGTGGCCGACTTTTCTTGATTTCCGAATCCGAATTAATTCCGAATTAATTGCGCGATTTGAGGATTTTGCGGACATCTACAATGACAAATAGGAGCAGGTTTGTGGAAATATAATCATGTCAAAGATTCTTCTGGACACAAGATTAAGACTTAAGAGTCTTTTTTTTTTTTTTTCCCTGGATTTGAAAATGGAAATGAGTTTGTGTAAGCCATCAATCAACGCGTGGATTGTGTCATCCACGTTTGTTGATTTTTGGCAGGGTTACGTGAATCATGTCTAGTGAAGCTTTTACACAAAATGAGCTCCCCATAAAGACAACGTGTGAGTGCATTTGTGTACGTGTGTCGTTAGGTTTATGTGTCCAGGTGATGAACGATCCAATGGGCTGAGTAGCGGAGAGAGTGTCCATAAAACACCTCAAATGTCCTTCGCCACTTTCTCACTTTTTGTCCATCCTTTCATCTTTACTGTTTCTCATCACTCGCAATCCTCTCGTGTTTGTTTTTGGGGGTTTTTTGTGTCTCAACTGGCTCATGTCATCCATCTCTTCTCGTCTCTCGTTCATTCTGTGCTTCTGGCTACAAAAAAAAAAAAAAACTCCAAACAAATGAGAGCAATATCATTTTACGGGACAGCGACTTCAAAGTTTGTTTCTCAAAATGAAATAAGTCGGGGGGAAAAAAAGTGAGGACGGACGCGTTTGAGAGGGTGAATGAAGCTGGCAAACGACTCACAAGACTGAGCAAGTATGCCGTATTATTTCTTTTTACGTCATCTTTTTTTTTCCTGTTTCAATTCTTGAAAGGCCAAAGGGCCTGTTTGTCAGCAGCACTTCATTTCTTATGTTGATTCTGATTCTTTTTTTTTTTTTTAATTAACCCTGTTTTCCTTGACAAGTATTGCTACTGCAAAAAGGACAGTAGAAATTTTAAGAAAATATATAGTAAAATAAGAAAATTATTACTTCAAATTACTTCAAAACTTCAAAATTATCTACCAACAGAACAAGAAAAAATTACTTAAATTTACCCGGAAGATTCATAAAAATAAGAAAATAATACTATTCCCATATCAACCACAGTGGTCTTGAAAATAGTATTTTCATACAAAAAACAAGTTATATTGACTTTTTCCAAGCTGTAATAAATTGAACTATTTTCTTAAAATGCATATGCATTATTATTATTATTATTATTATTTTTTACTCTTGGATAACTAGCAGGGAAGTAACCGGTCACATTTTTAATTGTTTTTGGTATGACCCGGGCCGGGTTGAACCCACAACTCCAAGTTTGAGGGTAGCCACTCGACCACTAGATCACTCAATTTGGATGTCGGAATATTGGAAAGATGACAAATGAGCTTAGTAAAT
Source organism: Festucalex cinctus (assembly GCF_051991245.1). Taxonomy (NCBI): domain Eukaryota; kingdom Metazoa; phylum Chordata; class Actinopteri; order Syngnathiformes; family Syngnathidae; genus Festucalex; species Festucalex cinctus. Next base: position 3,281,574 of record NC_135426.1, on the reverse strand, counting down.
ATAACGAAACTCTCACGTTTTCATACTTGTTTTTTTTTCCATTTATCTTGTTTCTAGGTTATGCAAAATCTTAAAAATAAGAAAATTCATCTTATGAAAGCCCAGTTCAGGGTCTTTGATGTTGGTTAGTTGTCATCTTAACTCTTTCACTGCCAAACATTTTCACTGAAGCAGCCCACTTCGCTCCCGACTGATTTTGCAAGGCCCACAGAATTTTGTGTTCTAGTGCTATAAAAACAAGTTTCATTATTATTCGCAAATCTGTTTAAAACCGTGGTGAAAAGAGCTTGTTGCAACATGGCCTGGGTTGATCTCTTATGCTCTGCTGCCACCTGCTGGCCGTTTTTGTAACAACTACCATTGCTTCAAGCGTTCTCTTCAGTTCAGAGGCTGCATCAAAGCCTTCTGTATGCTCTACCATAAAAATAAATAAATAAATAAATAAAAAACAAATCCGTCTTTGGGAGCATGGCAATATTTAAAATAGAACATATTTATAAGTTTTTGGGATCAAATGAGTTAAAATGTGGAAAATGCTCGTTTTAAGCTTTACAGCACTGAAAACTGGTCGTTAACACTCGAGGCTATAAGACTGCTTGATCAAATAAGATCATTATGTCAAAAGTATCTAAAAATAAGCACAATGATCTTGTCGGACAATTTCATTTGAAGTAAAAAAATAACTTGTCAAGGCAAAATAAGCAAATTTAGGTTCAATTTAGGAAATGATATCTTTGTTAAGATTTCGGTTTTGTTGACAGCCTTCAAATGCTTCAAGTTTCTTTCGATTTTCCGTTGAAGCTGTTCTTCCAAAAACCTTCACTGGCACCCTCTGTGACTCTTCTCCGAGTTTTGTGCCGGTGCCAGTGAAGCCATCCTCCTGCCAACAACCGTCGCCGAAGCAGCTGAGATGAAACGGCGGATCACACGCCGGCTAAACTTTGATCAAACCGGCAACAAGTGTAAATAGGGTCATTAATCGGGATTTAACGGAAGGGGTGCTGCTGTCGGCGAATAAGAGAGCACCGACAGCGCCTTTAATTGGGATGTAATCTAGAAAGCCGTCGTTTGTCCGGCATGGATGGACGGACGATTGCCGTGTCAGGGGAGGGAAAAAAAAAGAAGAAAAAAAAAAGAGAGAAGCCAATGTATGCGATAAGTGCACTTGGATGGGAACGTAATGAGCTTGACCAACACTCGCTGTATAACCCTCAACGTCACGTTCTGCCGCTTAAAAAGCCTGTAAAGACCCCTGCTCCGATTACAAGCATCAGATATGGTCAATGCAATTGAAATCCGCAAATCACTCCTTCCAAATGGGGACCCGATTACATCGCTTTTACAAGCCACAAAAGCCGCCGCCAGGGCCGGACGGCTTTTCAGCCGCAAGCCTCTTAGGGACGTTGACCATCCCAACAGCGAGCCAGAAAATGCGGCAAATGTTATTCTTGTCAAAAGTGTTCATTTTGTCAAGCAAAAATCATTTCGTCAACACACATTTTTCACCAGACTAAAACTAGACTAGACAGGACTAAAACCCCCATTAATAAACAATAACGTGCATTTTCATCGACTAATGAAGACGAGACAAAAATGTCCTTCACTTCATAAAAACGAGGCTCAAATCTATGGACATTTTAGTTCATGACCAAAAACAAGACGAAAATGATGTGACTTTGTAAAATCCTATTATCTGCGAATATGTCACTGTGACACTGTTATGTGACACGCCCCCTTTCAAATCTGCAGCGAGCGAGCGCAACATGCACAAACACATGGGACAGACAGGAAGTGGATTCAGGGTCAGAGATAAAAAAATAATAATAATAAATTAAAGTTATAATTTAACATTAATCCAACGGCTATAACACTCCAACAATAATATTAATCAGACCGCTAACTAATCCTGGCTAATTTACTAACTCGTAGCATGGAACGATAGTAGCCACTTGTAATTGTAATTGTAAGCCATATTGTAATTGTGTGACGTTGTTTTTCATCAAAAAAGATGACCACATTTTTATGTGAAATAGTTTTAGATTAAAAAAAAGTTCAATAAATCTGCTGACAAAGAAAATATACAGAAAATTGTATATATATACAGTAAAATGGTTGCCCATCCATCCATCCATCCATCCATCCATCCATTTTCTTGACCGCTTAGTCCTCACAATGGTCTCGTGGGGTGCTGGAGCCTATCTCAGCTGACATTGGGCAGTACGCGGGGTACACCCTGGACTGGTTGCGAGCCAATCGCAGTAAAATGGTTGTCCTGACTAAAACTAGACTAAAACGTTGACAGTTTTTTGTTTTTGTTCTTGTTTTGTTTTTTTTACTAAAACTAGATGAATAAAATGACGTTTTCTTGGACAAAAATAAAGACTAAAATGCTCGATTTATAGTCGACTAAAAATAGACTAAATAAAAACAGGATGAGCTTGACTATATTAACTCATTTACTCCCAAAAACGTATAAATATGTCCTATTTTAAATATTACCATACTCCCAAAGACGTATTTATATGTTTTTTTTTTTCATGCTTGTTTTTTTTTTATGCTAGAACATACAGAAGGCTTTGATGCAGCCTCTCAACTGAAGAGAATGCTTGAAGCAATGGTAGTTATTACAAAAATGGCTAGCAGTTGGCAGCAGAGTCTAAGAAATCAACCACGGCCATGTTGCAACCAACTCTTTTTGTCAGTGTTTTCACCAGGAATGTGAATGATGATGAAACTTAGCTATACAGTGGTACCTCTACTTACGAAATTAATTGGTTCTGGAAGAAAGTTCTTAAGTAGAAAAATTTGTAAGTAGAGACGCATTTTCCATGTAAATGCCCTAATCCGTTCCAAGCCTCCCAAATTTCAGACATAAATGTTTTATAAAGCATAAAAATGCATCAAAACATGTAACAAATACATGTTACAATTAGATTATTGCACAATAAATGAGAGTTGTGCATAATGTAAATAACAAAGAATAGATTAAAGAATAAAAATGATGGTCATTTACCTTTTTAACTGCTGTCCTCATCGTTTTTTTGCCCTCTGGTTCATGTTCTCCTCCCTCAGAAGTGTTTGGGTTTTTTTGCCTGGTGTTTTGTAAAGAACTGATCCATGGATGTTTTTTTTTTTTTTTGTTTTTGGGTTTTTTTTTTTAAAACAAACAATCCTTCGTTAATGTCCAATGCAAACATCATCTTAGTGAGCAAACGCCCGACTGGTGAACACTTTTTCTGGGCGATTCTTTTAAACAAATTCTGAAACTTCATGGAAACTTCTGGTATGGCGAGGCATCTTTTTTAAAAAAAAAACGGCCCGTCTCGTCGCAATTAAAAACTTACTGTGCCTTCATCAATCACCAATTGTTTGAATGTTTGCACAAATTCGTTGGCTGTTAGTTTTTCGTAAATGTTTGAACTATCGGAACACCTCATGGGCCGCGGGATGAATGATGAGGACGCTGTATAGACACCGATCTAGTATACGCTCATACCTATGGTAGAGGTTCCTCTTAGCCAATGGGATGCCAGAACGATGCACAAACACCGATCTAGTATTTACGCTCATAGGTACCTATGGTAGGAAATAGCCATGGCCGAAAGTATGTTGCGTTCGGTAATGTATTTTTACCTTTCGTATCTAGAAATTTCTTTCGTAACAAGAGGCAATATTTTCCCGTTGAGGAGTTTCGTAACTCGAAAATTTCGTATGAAGAGACGTTCGTAAGTAGAGGTTCCACTGTATATTATAATGCTAATTGCTACAAAATGGAAAACAGGAAAACAGCCGGGAGCGAAGGGGGTTGCTTCTGTCAAAATGGCTGCCTAAAACTAAGACTAAATTTAAAAATGGCTGATAAAATGAACATTACTTGTCTCTTGTGATGAAGTTCCCAAAAAGAATCACTTTTTCGCCTTTTTGTGGCCGTGCACGTATTCCTCCGACGCAGCCAAATGAAGTCATCCGTCGGTTGAGCCGGAACAAATTGATCCTGAATGGAGATCTTTTTTTTTTTTTTTTTTTTTTTTAAAGCCAGAACGGTGACTCTTGTGTTCTTTTAATAACATTATTCATTTGCCTTTGTGTTGGGATCAATGATGTCGAGCGTCTGTTTAAGCAGCCCAGGTGGCACGGTGTCCGTCCGTCCATTGTGCATATTTGGAAATGCTTTTTGTGACCTCCAAGCATCTACGAGTGACCCTTGACCCGCAATCATCGTTGATGCTGCGGCCCACGCAGCTGTCATCCACTTGTTTAATTCTATTCATTGTGAAAATCATCTTTTATTGCTCCCCCCCCCACCCCCCCACCTTTTTGCTCGCCTTCTTGAATCTTCCGACAGCGAGCGGAGTCTGGCAGTTGCGCCCCCCCTTCCTTCACTTCCCCCTTCCCTGTGTTCAATTATTCATGCTGAGCTCTATCACACACACACATGCACACGCACACGCTCACTGTTGTGTAAATGCATGTGCCATGTGTTGGCAGTGATATTTCGGTGGGGGCTTTTGTTCCGGGGACGGGTTACTGGCAGCATCGGCGCCGAAACTGAAGGCACCGTTCTTGGAGATGAAGGCAAAGAGGGGACTTGTTGTGTTTTGCCTTCGCATCATTTTACCAGCTGTTTTCCACTTTTAGTCAGGGTAAACAAACTTGCTTTAAGATGCCTTTAGAACGGATCATTTAATAGCTCTTAAGCACAATTCACACTGGCTGCGTACGTTTTCCGTATGGCTGCCGTACGGAAAACGCAAGGATAGAACGCATTCAAGTCTACGTGTCAATTCACACCAGCTGCGGTGCGGTGCATCTGCAGTGCGGAACGGATGCGGAAGGTTTCCGCAAGTGTTCTATTTCTTACGGACGCCGCAAGCAGAATTTCCTGAAGTTAAAGAAATGACACGAGCCAGACAGGAAGTCGGGCGTCTCGCATCAAGGTAAATCCGGTATACTTCAAAATAAAACCATTTGCGTTGTTTTTTTGTTTTTTTTTTGGGAGCTAGCTAGCTACATAACATTACGAGTCGGACATTTGAGACAAAAAAAATCAGCTCAGAATAAATGAAACATGACAAAATAACACTATTTAAAGACAAAAGGTACTTACCGCCGACTTTATTACCCTTCTACACAAGATGATATGCCTAAACGCAGAGGTTTTTCTGAGTGGTCCTCTGCCTACTGTCCAACCAGGTGATGAGCGTTTCAGTCGGATTATGTCACTCTCGAGATGGCTGAAAAGCATCTGTGCTTATTACTCAGTGAACTTTATTGACAATTTTTCTATGTTTTGTGAACGTCGCCATCCGATCTGGCTATTTCAGATCATTCCTGTGTGTTTTTTTAATTACAAACAATCCCAGAAGCTCAAAAAACTACTGTCTCTTATTTAAAAAAAAAAAAAGGTACATAAATGAGAATACAAGCAACATGTTTATGGAATTAATGGCTGCATCACCAACTGTAAATGCAGAGACCGTTGATGAACTTCTGGATGAATTCACCTCAAAAATCTCAAATGTTTTGGATGCTGTTGCTCCTATTAAAACTAAGACCATTTCATCCCGAACTAAAACACCTTGGAGGTGTACTACCAACATAATGACTTCGAAATCTAAATGCAGAAAAGCAGAGCGAAAGTGGAGAAAAACTAAACTCCAAGTTCATTTTGACCTGTACAGACAATGTCATTTTAACCAAGAGTTAGTAATAGCTAGACAACAACACTTTTCTGAAATTATTAGTAGGAACCTCAACAATACACGCACTCTATTTGCCGTGGTTGACAAACTTACAAATCCCCCAAATCAAACAGCGCCAGAACTCCTCTCAACAGATAAATGCAATGAATTTGCCTGCTATTTTAGTGAAAAAGTACATCAGGTCAAACATTGTTACAAACCAGCAAAATAACAAAATGATGCAGCACTTAAAATCACCTGGGAATAATTTAATTACCATGACAGAATTTGACTCAGTGGATCAAAATACTGTAGTAGACTTGGTTCAGCAATTGAAACCTTCCACGAGCTGTCTTGACTCAATACCATCTGACTTTTTCAAAACCATTGTGAAATCTGTTCAGATCGATTTACAACAAATAATTAATTGCTCACTTCAATCACGTGAGCTTCCTAAATCTCTGAAAGTAGCCGCCGTCAAGCCCATTCTAAAAAAAAGAGAACACTGGATGTCTCCCTGCTAGCAAATTACAGACCAATCGCAAACCTTCCCTTCGTAACTAAAATAGTTTGAAAAAAAAAGTGGTTTTTAATCAACTCAGCAATTTCTTGAGCTTAAGCGGACTTTTGGATAAATTCCAGTCAGGTTTCCGACCTCATCACAGTACAGAAACAGCTCTGATTAAAGTACTGAATGAAATCAGATTGAGCACTGATCCAGGGAAGATATCGGTGCTCGTCTTGTTGGACCTCAGTGCAGCATTTGACACGATTGATCATAATATATTGTTAGACAGGCTGGAAACTTGGGTGGGGTTAAATGTAACAGTCCTTAAATTGTTCAGGTCCTATTTGGAGGAAAGGAGTTACTTTGTGACTATTGGAAATTTTGAATCTGATCGAAAGGCCATGACATGTGGGGTCCCTCAAGGGTCAGTCCTTGGACCCCTGTTGTTCAGTCTGTATATGTTACCTTTGGGTCAAATGCTTCAGAACGCCGATGTTGACTATCATAGTTATGCAGATGACATACAACTGTATTTATCAATGTCCCCAAATGACAGCAGTTCTACTAACGTATTGTGTCATTCTCTAAAAAAAAAAAAACATATCCAGACTGAAGGACTGCATGCTTCAAGCAAACCAAGAGAAGCTTATCCATGCTTTTATCTCCAGCAGACTCGATTACTGTAACGGTCTTCTGACTGGACTCTCAAAAGAACATGAGACAATTGCAGCTCATTCAGAACTCTGTAGCTCGAGTTCTGACCAAAACAAAGCGATCAGAACATATTACTCCAGTACTTAAGGATTTACACTGGCTCCCAGTCAGCTGTAGAATCGATTTTAAAGTTCTGCTACTCGTCTATAAATCACTAAATGGTTTGGGTCCTGAATATATCCAAGAAATGTTGATTGAGTACAAACCCAGCAGGGCTCTGAGATCTACAGACTTGGGCCAACTAGTGGAACCCAGAGTTCGAAGCAAACATGGTGAAGCTGCATTTAGCTATTATGCTGTACACAGATGGAATAGGCTACTAACAGAAGTGAAATCAGCCCCGAGTGTAAATGCTTTTAAATCCAGGTTAAAAACTTTGCTTTTTTCTTATACCTTTGATTAGGGACTTTTAAACAGCTTTAATTAAGTGTTTTTTATTATTTTAAACTTCCCTATGTTAAATGTTTTAAAGTTTGTTGAATAATGTTTTAAGATTGTTATTGTATGTTCTTTTTAGTAAATTTTGTAACCTATTTTCTAACTACTATTTCTTGATGCTTATGTATTGTCCTTCCTTGTGTAAAGCACATTGAGTTGCCTTGTGTATAAAATGTGCTATACAAATAAACTTGCCTTGCCTTGCCTTACCCATAGTAGAAGTCGCAGAACTAACGTCCAAAAAGCATATCGATGTGACAGCAGGCAAGTGTGGCTATTGTTTACAAAAGAGGACTCTATATACACGGTTGTTATCGCGTGAACTCAACTCTCCAGCGTGAACCCGACGTGATCTGGTGGTCTATTGGGAGACGCGGTGTGAATTGCAGTCCCTGCGGAAGCCATACAGAAAATGCACCGCGTCCTTTCCGCAGCCAGTGTGAATTGGGCTTGAGGCTTAGTTCACACTGCAGCTCAATTATTATTTTTTTTCCACAAGTATCTGATTTTTTTTTTTCATGCAGTGTGAACGGTACAATTCCGATTTTCTTTTCACACCCGTATGTGGATATAAATCGGATATGTATGCGATGCGTCTGCACTGTGAACGCTCATCCGCACGCATCCGATTCATATGTCATCGAGTGCTCGGAAGGGAGGCTATTGACACGTCTGTGAATATACAAAGCTGTTTTGAGTAACAGTGTTAAAATTTGTATTTGTCTTTAACTCATTCACTCCCAGCAGCCGTTTTCACTGAAGCAACCCCCTTCGCTCCCGGTTGGTTTACTGGGTTTGGACTGATTTTGCAAGGCCCACAGAATATTGTGTCCTATTGCTCTAAAAACATAGAACTTTCCAAAAGAAACATTAGAGTCTCTTCTTTCATCAGGAAAAAGAAAAACATATTTCTATCTATTTCCGTTTTGCAGCAATTAGCGTTAGAATATTGCTAAGTTTCATCATTATTTCCAGTCCTGGTGAAAACACCAGCAAAAAGAACTTGTTGCAACATGGCCCTGGTTGATCTCTTATACTCTGCTGCTGCCAAATGCTAGCCGTTTTTGTAATAACTACCATTTCTTCAAGCATTCTCTTCAGTTCAGAGGCTGCATCAAAGCCTTTTGTATACTCCAGTATAGAAAAACCTAAAAAACATATAAATACGTCTTTGGGAGACTTGGCAATATTTAAAATAAAACATATTTAGACGTTTTTGGGAGCAAATGAGTTCAATCACACTTGAAAGCAACATGAAACAAAGTTGACTTTTGTGGTGATTCAGCCCTGCAGACACCTGATCATGAAACCGCCATGTCATCTTCGGTAGACGTCTCATGAATGAAATGAAGAGGTAGCGGAGTGTCCCCCTCATTTTCCCCCAAATATTTTTCGACCTCTTCCAACCCTCTCGATTCTGGCGACATGAGACGAAAAAACAAGTCGGACGGATTTCTGTTGTTCTTTTTGTAAACACCACATTCCAAACTAATGCCCGAGGATTTAAGGAATTTTGTTTTTGTGATCGAATTTCACCAAAAAAAAACCCAAAAAAAACAAAGAAAATCAGAATTGAGCATTAAGACGTATAGTGTGAGCGTAGCCTTCGAGTCTTCATGTGTAATTTGATCCCTGGTCATGAAGGTGGCGTTTTCCAACGTCCACCATCGTTTTTTTGAGAATGAAAGTGACGCTTGAGGCCAATTTGTGCGATGTTGGTGACGGTGCAGTTTTATGAGACAAGAGATGAATGACGCACGGTGGCTAAGCGAGAAGGAGGCAGCAGGGGGCTCCATGTTTAACGCACTTCTTGATACATTTTGGCAAGCGATGAGGTCGTCCGTCTTGTAGAATTACATGCCCACATGGGACAACCGGTCCGCATTTATCTTCAATGAACCACAAGTTGGGTTTGATTGCAAAAACTAAACACAACATCCATCCATCCCACCTGTGCTAACGACCAATCATGGCTCAGTTTACTGACCAAACTGGAAATTCAACATTAGCTTATTTTCAGGGTTTTAAAATGTTTAATTTAATTTATTCACCCACTCAAGGTTTCTCCTTTCGCCATGTCTTTTTAGATGTGCTTTCAAAATAAATGTTAATAAATGTTACCATCTTTATAAAAGTCAATTAAATATATATATATATATATATATATATATATATATATATATATATATATATATATATATAAAATTACACATTTATTATTTATTTTCAACTTGTTTATTTAATTTAAAGTTTATTCCATTAAATAACAGACAAATACCCGTCAAATTACAGTACATTTGTGAACGTATTTTAAGAGTCAATATATGTATTCTAACGGTCAATATATATATATATATATATATATATATATATATATATATATATATATATATATATATATATATTTAAAGAACAGAATTTTTTTTTTTTTACAGTTACAGTGAATTCATGTTATTTTACATTTGACATGTAAAATTAGAGTTTATTTTTGTAAGTTAAATGGTAAACTGTAAAATAAAAAGTAAAATCTATTAAATTACAATTTATTAATTTTTTTACAGTATGTATGTAGTATATAGAGGGTATGCCGTGCGTACGGTGTAATATAACGTTTTTTGTTCCTTTAAATCTTACACGATGATAGCCTCAGGATACAGACTAGCATCACAGTCACAACAATCTTCTTGAAATGTAGCGTTTGTTAGCATTTTCTAGCTGTAATTGTTAAGACAGCTCCTCCATTAGTTGCCATGCTCAGGCCTGGAGACAAAATGTCCTTTTTCCCCCCTTTAAATGATGAGTAATTTCACTCCTCATCCATAAATCAATTATGCCTAATCCCCCGATACAGAGAATTACAGGCCATTTAACATGAGGAAGCTTCAGTGGAGGGATATCGATGGAAAGATGTCGCCGTACTTCTTTGATCTCTTCTACCACGACCAGAGGGGAAGAAATACGAAGGTAATGCCTCTAAATTGTAGGATTACATCCAAGCTTTAAAGCAAACTGGCAGTGCAACAATAGAAATACAGTCGAAAGCTCTCGAGTGCTCTGCCATGTTTTGTGGCGCTCCTCGGAGACAGATGAAGCCGATGCATAATCGTTTGGGAATAGATGGGAGTAGACCCCCCGCGCTTCCTCCAGCTCATTTGTTCATGTTGTGTATCACCCTGCCGCATTTCTCCCCGAAAACCAGCACCAAGCTCTCCTCCACCCACGAAAACTACAGTGCGCCCCAACTGTCACCACAAGCTCATTATTCAAACGCCGGTCGACATGTTGGCTGCATACACTCATCACAAACGAACGGCTTATGCAGCAGCTGCAAGCCGGCCTGCTGATCTCAAACAAGGTATTAAAAAAAAAAAAAAAAAAGAGCTGAAGAAGGATGGCGCCGCACGAGCCCGCTGGGAGAGCGTTTTCCAATTAAAGAGCGTGACAAACAGATCAGTCAACGTGAAGAAGTCTGGAAGAAGAGAAAAAAAAACAAAGCTGGGAGCCGGCGTTCCATGTTTTGCCGGGATGGAGGTGAAGCGGAAGCTTCTATTTCGGAGTGCCGTCGACGACGCACGTCGTGTCTTTAGCCGCCAAGTCTGCAGCCCACGATGTGGTAGACTCGGCGCCTGCCAACGCGTTTTAACACTTGCATCTGTAGTGTGTTCAAGACGCCAGGAAATCACAGTTGAAAGCAAAGTGCAGGCCATCGTAGCACCGCGCCAGGTACTTGTGAGATTGAATCGAACTAAGACAGCATCCTTTTCCATGAAAACGCTATTATCTCAAAGTACGGTTGTAATGCAGCTGCAAGAAACCAATCAAGACCATGGATGGTAGCCAGGGTGGCAGAAGGGGTTTTGGTGTGGTCTGAGAGTCACAAGTCGAAACCAAAATCCAGTATGAGCCCAACTAAGAGACGCCAAACCAGATGGTACGTCCGCAGTCACATTCCTGCCTGACTTCCTCCACAGTTTCGTAAGCCAAACAAAGATGAAAAAAAAAGGCACTATTTCCCCCTACTAGGTTTTAGTAGCTTCCGTATCGGAAGGCAAACCTTTTTTCTAAATGTTGCCGCTGAGCTAAGCTTTAACTCATTTGCTCCCAAAAACATATAAATATGTTCTATTTGAAATGTTCCAAGCGTCCCAAAGACATATTTGTACGTTTTTAATGTTTTTTTGTTTGTTTTTTGTTTGTTTTTTCCGATAGAGCATACAGAGGCTTTGATGCAGCCTCTTTACTGCAGAGAACGGTTGAAGCAATGGTAGTAATTACAAAAACGGCCAGCGGGTGGCAGCAGAATATAAGAGATCAACGAGGGAATGTTGCAACAAGCTCTTTTTGACAGTGTTTTCACCAGGAATGTGAATTTTGATGAAAGTTCCACATTCTAATGCTAATTGCGGCAAGACGGAAACATAAATATACTCTTCTTTTTTTTTTTTCCTAGTGAAAGAAGAGACTCTAATCTTTCTTTTGGTAGGTTCCATGTTTTGATAGCAGTAGAACACAATAGTCTGTGGTCCTTGCAAAATCAGTCCAAATCCAGGAAAACAGCCGAGAGCGAAGGGGGTTGCTTCAGTGAAAATAACTGCTGGGAGTGAATGAGTTAATGGAAGGGTTCAATTTGATTACATGTGGGAGCAAAAAACGAGGCCTCCATCTGTAGAGGGAAGAGTTGTACACAAGATCCTGTGTTGAGATTTTGTCAACACCGAAAGCAGACTCGGGGGGAGGGAAAGTGGGGGTTTGCACATCACAGTATCCTTGGAAGTCCAATTTCCCAGGGTGCCCGTATGTCAAGAATCAAGGACGTGAAAAAGAGGGATTAAAAATGTCAGCATTTTTCAATTTTTAGTGGATCGAGGCAGAGACATGGGGATGGGGGGAAATCCTAAACGACATATAAACGACTCTCAATTTAAGGAGTAATACTTGGCTGGCTAACCAAAGGCAACGAAGATGAGAAAAAAAAACCTTTCCTTTTCGTCACCTGTGTCTTTGTCACAGGGTCACAACGGCGGATGTTTACACTCGCATCTGCTCAGTCAAGAAAGATGCAACATTGCAACATTGCACCACACAGTCTGCTGGTTGTATGTGTTACTATATGAGATGATGTGCAAGGGAAGCGCTGCAATAAGAGCGGGTAAATATTTGGCAGAGCAAACATATAAAGAGGCGCTTGTGGATGCTGAATGTACACGTTATTGCTTGACACCTTCCACTTGGCTATAACCGCGACTTTTCTGAATTGCATGCAATCTACGGTATGGTTCTTGAGTATGTATGCATCGATCGTTAAAATGATGGAGATCAGGTGACATTTCAGCAAATCCGTGACCCACTCTGCGGGCATGGCCAATCATCAGACATCGCTTATTCTGACCCCTATACTCGTGCAGTCGTTGAAACATCACCTGGGTCGAGCGTCGACATAAACGCCCAATTCACACCGACTGCGGAACGGACGCGGTGTGTTTTCGCCGCAAGAAAAGAACGCTCCCAAGTCTACGTGTCAATTCCCACCAGCTGCGGAACGACTGCTGCAATGCAGAAGGTTTCCGCAAGCATTCAATTTTTTCTGGACGCCGCATGCGGATTTTCATGAAGCTGAAGAAATGACACGAGCCGGACAGGAAGTCCAGCGTCTCGCATCAAGGTAAATACGGTATATTTCAAAATAAAACCGTTTGCAAACTCGTTTTATGGGAGGGAAGCTAGCTAACTACATAGCATGACATGAGTCAGACATTTAAGACAAAAAAAACAGCTGCGAATAAATGAAACATAACAAAATAACACTATTTAAAGACAAAAGATACTTACCCATGGTAGAAGTCCCAGAAATAATGTCCAAAAAACATATGGATGTGACAACAGGCAAGCAATGCTATTGTTTACAAATTGGACTCTATAAACACGGTTGTTATCACGTGAACTCAACTCTCCAACATGAACCACCGTCATTTTGTGGTCTGGTGGTTGCACATTTCCGGACACGCACAACATGTGAATTGCAGTTTTTGCAGAAGCTGTGCGGAAGCTGTACGGAAAACACACTGCGTCCATTCTGCAATCAGTGTGAAGGGAGTCGCTTGCCCTGCAAGATTTTAAACAGGATATGTTCACAGGAGAAACTTATATACTTATGTAACTCATCTTGCTTGTGTGTTTCCCTTAAAAAAATATGGTTGAATATGTCTGTCAACATTTCTCACTCTCCAGTTGTCGTAATCAACGGTGAAACTGAAACTAATCCGCACCAGAGACTTGAACGAAGTTTCAAATTTTCGTCTCATGCTAGTGGTTTTACCTCGACCATGACCTGCACTTTGAAGCTGGATATCGTTACAACTGTGAGTGGAGAGTGGGTGAATACGCAGCAGTTCATAAAGACATATTGTTACTCGCAGAGCATACCGAACGTACCGTCTGTATTAGTTCGCGTGCTACACCAAATGATCTGCTTATCTCGGAGATTAACAGATGATTAATGATATGATTATTGAGAATGCCCATCCCTGTCGTGGAAAGCACTCTTCCGTCTACAGTCCTCAATTAAGTTTCGTTGAATTCGTCGCGCTTGCCTCAGAGGAGGAATGACCTAGTTGTGAGGCTGCAAAGTGAGACGAAGCAAGATGGGAGCAGTGGAGGATGAGAAAAAAAAAAAAAGAAAGGTGAGCGAGGGCACCAGTCGCCCCAAGAGACCTACGGCGAGCAAGGATTGGCCGGTGAGAAGGTAGGGGGAGAGGGGGGCTCACCTGCCGTGGTGTGTCCTCTATATAGCTTTCCACACGCACACACACAGCCTGTGAGTCATGCAGTGACACCAATTTAAAAGGCAGAAAAATGGATTGATCTTGATGTCAATTGTTGCCTCCGCTGAGGAGCTTAGTGTTATTTTTTTGTGTACTTGTTATAAAAAGAGCGGCACAATGGCCAAATGGCAACGCAGAAGAGCTTTCTTGAGTAAAAAGAAAAATGATGCCAGATTGCTACTAATACAGAGAAATGTAATGGCTCACCTGTTCCCAATAAAAGAACGCTGCTCGACCTTTTAGTCCTACCACAAAGTTCGCTAAATGCTTTTCTTAACTGAACACTGAAGCTACGCTACAATGACGGAAAATCACGGCCATCCATCCGGTGGGCAACGCACGAACACCCTTTGTGATTAGTTGTGGACATACTATTGATTTCCCCATGCAATTATTCAGTGCCTCCTACGCCACAGTCATCACAAAAAAAATAAATAAATTGTCTTTTTTCTTGAGGTGCTGCTACCATAAACATTTTATATAGCATTTAATCAACAGTGAAAAGTAAATGACCTTTGAGAACGGTTCATTAAATATATGCCACATGAGGCTAGTTCATGCTTTGCTGTAGCCACCATCAAAGCTAACAGTTTGAACACTGCTGGAAATATAGTATTACTTAGTGATATACAATTTGGCTCCAAAAGTTAATGATTGATCACTTGCAAAAACATTGTAATCGTTGAGCAAGGTCAGCCCGTGACAGTTTGTCGCAAAAAGTCAACATTATCCAATGCAACTGTTTGTACGTGATGTACTTTAGACATGGGAGCTCGTTTGTGCAAATATGTCTTCCAAGCAGAGAACCAATCCAACCAATCATGGACAAGGAACAATCGAACGAGGTCATAGATCAAACCTTTGGATCTGGTCAACGGGATTTGACCGGACCTTGACTTCCACAACCAAACTACAGGAAGTCCTCGAGGCACGGCTGAGTTCTGTTCCTACGCTGTACGATGTAACCCAAATTTCCACTTGAGTCGGATTTCACCCTTAAAGTCGATATTTACATCAAACTACTTTGTACAGTAATTTAAGAAATACATTTGCGCGACCCGAAAGAGCCGAAACCAATATTTTGTGTTTTTTCCGCACAGACATTCTGACGGATGGCAGAGTGGAGCTAATGCAGCGGCTCAACTTTTTTCTCAGTACTGGATCGGAAAGGAAATCAGCGTCGGGGCTAGTAAGAAAGTGTTGCCATGCAGAAAAAAACACATCCAAGTCCAGCGTGTCGACATACTCGCTGATCCGGTAGCCGACGTGTGAAGGCGAGAGAAAAAGTTGTGCATAATTATCTCTCCGTTTGCCGCCTTGACAATAACAGGCTATAGCTGAGGGCCGTTAATAGCGCGCCTAATTAACTGGCTGACGAGACGCAGGGCTTTTCAAGTGGGCTTAATAGGCGAGATGGAGGCTAAGAACTCAAACAAGCTCTTTCAGGGTGTCAAAGATGAGGATTGGAGCATTGTGTGACGCTACTCGCTGGCTGTGTGATGAGATGACTTCCAGGATAGGGGAGGAAGTAGCGATCATAACATGTTATTCAACGCGCTCAATCTGTTGCGATGATGTGCTTGGAAATTCGTGTGCAACATTAACGAATTAATGACTTGGATGTTTTGATCAAATAATCCGACACGCTGATTTTCTTTTTCATTTGATTTCGTTTTTATTTCGTTTTTGTCATGGTTTGGGTTGGGTTGACTTTGTTACTTTTGTCATGGCTTAGGTTTAATTTCGGTTTAGTTTGTTTCTTTAAGTTCCGTCATGATCTGTGTTTTGCGTTGTTTTCACCCCGTTGTTGTCTTGTTTTGCTTACCTTTTGGATTTCGGTTTTGTTTTGGTTTAATTAAATTCCTTTCTTACGTCACCGCTGCCTCCTCGCCCCGCTTCGCTGCATTTGGGTCCACAACCACACCTAAAGCTTGACAGTTTTTTTTTTGTTGTTTTTTTTTGTTTTTATTTAGCTAGTTTTAATTAGTTTTCAGGGTGGTTCTGTTAGTTTTTATTAGTTTTATTATTTTGTTATGCTTAGTTTTAGTTCAGTTTTAGTTAGCTTCAGTAGATTTCTTTTTTTTTTTATGTTTATTACTTGTGTGTAATATCTAATAAACACCATGGCAAAATGAAAAAATATATATTATTTAGCTAGTGAATGTGCTTTGTAAAAAGTGAAAAGTGGGAAAAAAAAGTTACTTTATAGTTTTGGAATTTTTCATTTTAGTTTTAAATTTTAAATTTAGTTTTAGTTTTTAATTTTTATTAAGTTGAGTTATTTAATAAATGCTTTGTTTTAGTTTAGTTTTAGTTAATTTCAGTATTAATTTTTTAATGCTTAGTTTTAGTTTAGTTTTAGTTTCAGTACTAGACTTTTTTTTTATGTGTATTACTTGTGCGCAAATTTGATAAATACCATGGTAAAATTAAAAAAGTAACACATTTCTTACCTAGTGAATGTGCTTTGTTAAAAGTGAAAAGTAAAAAAGAAAAAAAAAAAGACCGTCGTTTTGGAAATTTTCATTTTAGTTACTTTTGAATTTGTTTTGAGTTGTAAATTTAGTTTTAGTTTTCAGGGTGGTTCTGTTAGTTTTTATTAGTTTGAGTTATTTAATAAATGCTTCATTTTAGTTTAGTTAGTTTTGGTATTAGTTTTAGTTTTTTTTTTTTTTATTTATTTATTTTTTAAATGTGTATTACTTACTGTATATATTTCAAAAACAGCATAGGAGCGACATTATCTGTAGGTGCTTTTCTATTGGCTGCTGCAAGATGACGTCACTTCTTGTATGACACACTTTCAAACAACTTTATTCTGGTTAACATTGAAATAAATAGACTTAAAATCACATTTAAAATCATCCCCAAATGTTCATGCATTAAAGTAATTACCAAAGACTAAAATGAAGGACATTTTTGCTAGAATTATAGTTAGTTTTAGTTAGTTTTGTAAACCTAAATTGTAGTTTCAGTTAGTTTTTGTTTTTTCAAAAGCATTTTTGTTTTTATTTTTATTTCGTTAACGAAATTGTTCGTTGAATTTTAGTTTTAGTTTTTTCGTTATTTTTGGTTAACTAAAATAACCTTGGTGCTAGCCTTTGAGTTGCTATTAGAAAGACCGTGATGTTACGCATGTACGTTGCCCCAACGCGCGAGAAAAAAAAAAAAAAGTTCTTGTATTTGTCTTGTATTTGTGTACAAAAGGAAGTCAATGGTGAAATGGTGAGACGATACGTTGGATCAAACAGTCGTGGCAGACCTCACCGCGTCCTTTTCTTAACCCCCGAGCCATCAACGCTCAACGAGTCAACTCCGGTTCAAACCATCAGGAAAGGGAAAAAAAAAAAAAAAAAAAAAAAAAAAAAGATGAAAAGTGAGTCATTTTCCCTCTTCAGTGTCTCTCCTCCTGGTCGGGCGCTTCAGCCTCAACGCACGCACGCA
Source organism: Festucalex cinctus (assembly GCF_051991245.1). Lineage (NCBI taxonomy): Eukaryota > Metazoa > Chordata > Actinopteri > Syngnathiformes > Syngnathidae > Festucalex > Festucalex cinctus. Next base: position 3,263,968 of record NC_135426.1, on the reverse strand, counting down.
TGCACGGGAATGGCCTCTCCAAATGTCTCGCCGCTGCTACACGTGGGTACTTGCCTTAATAGCTGCACGAAAATGAACATCAGACATTTTTTCCTCCGTCCCAACAGGCTTTCTCCATGGTTGCTCTCTCCATCTCCGCCAGCCTGGACCCATTATTCTCGCTCGCCAATTCCGGCCTCTCCGGGCTCCCTCCCCGCGTTCCCATTTGGGGAATAATGCACATTTTGCTCGACTTCTTGTCCGAATACTAATACAGCTTTTTTGGAGGGGCTGAAGTTAACAGGAAGGCAAATGACTACATGGACCGTGATTCAGGGCGTCCAAAATTGCCATTGTACAGTGCTGACGCCAGTGTGTGCGCGCCCTGGAAAGCTTATCAATTATGAAGGCGTGGTTGACGAGCAGAGGGAAAAGCACATCGAAACGACACATGGATGGTGACCGGCTATTTTTTACAACACGCGGAGTCAAGCGTGCTAACGTGCTAATTGTTAGCGCGGGAGTAGTGTTAGTCCAGTTTCAATCACGCTTGTTAGTTTTTATCATAGTTAGTCCACCCATCCCATTTTTATTGAGTCTATTTATAGCAGAATATAAATTGAGCAATTTAGTCTTTGTTTTAGTCCAAGAAAACATAATTTTATTCGTCTAGTTTTAGTCAACAAAAACAAAAAAATCATTTTACCACGTATATATATATTTTTTGTCTGCAGTGTACTTCACACACAATGACAGTATATCAACAAGTGGCTACTATGGATCCATTCTACGAGCTAGTAAGTTAGTTAGTGGTCGGATAACATTATTGTTGGAACGTTATAGCTGTTGGCTTTTTTTTTTTTTTTTAAACAAAATAAAATCATTTTCATCTCGTTTTTGTTCATGAACTCAAAAATGTCCATAGATTTGAGTCCAGTTTTTATCAAGTGAAGTACACCTTCGTCTCGTCTTCATTCGTCAACAAAAATGCAGACTGATTTAGTCCCACTTATTGTTTATTAATGAGGGTTTTAGTCCAGTTCAAAATGTGCATTGACGACATTATTTTTGTTTGTTTTGTTTATGTTTTCACTAATGAAATTAACACTACGCGCATGTGCCTACAAGCACGTCTTTCTCCCAGCGAGTGGCTGTCAAGCACATCCTCACCAAGGGTTGAGGAGGCCAAACAAATTGGAGATGATGTTCAACCTCGAGTAAAACAACTTCTGAAAGAGTAAATGATAAATAAGATATACTCAAAACGATTGACTATTTCGAAAGGGCTATCTGAAGAAATCACAGAGTGCAATCAGCAAGTCCAGACAGCAGATGTTGATCACCTTCACAGGATCATGATGCTGCTCATCTGTATAATTTTTGCTGTAATTTCTTCTTTGGAAATGATTGGCTCTCGTCAGTCCACCAAGTCAAGTCAAGTCAAGTCATCTTTAGTGACTTTGGGCTCTCAATGCACTGGGTTGTTTTGGTGAAACCTTAACTTGCTCCCTGCATGGTGGTTGGCTGACAACTGCTCAGAGTTATTGTAGTTTGGGATTTTTCATTATACTTTGTTTTTATTTCCTTTAGCCTTTTTTTTTTTTTTGATAGATTTTAATTCATTTTTCGATCAGATTGGTTACTTTTTAATCATTTTATTTTCTTTCAAAAATGTTTTATTTGAATTGGAAAAAAACAATTTTAATTAGAGCTGTCAAACGATTATTTTTTTTAAATCAGATTAATCACATCTTAGAATTTTGAATCATCAGGATTAATCGCTTAATTAAGAAGGCTTTTTTTTATATCAACATTTCAAATTTGAAGAGCACCTGTTAATGTGTTAATTCTTTTGACCTTTAATGTTATGTTGACGTCTTCGACATGTTCATCCTCCTATTTTTCTAATCAATTAATTACTTGCATAATTTTAAATGGAAGAAAAAAATGATCCCAATATTTTGTGAAAAATGTGTGTTGACGAAATGATTTTTGTCTAGTTTTGTTGACGAAATTAACACTACTAGACATGCAGCACAGCCCACATTTTAAATGTAAATAATTACCAGATCAGAATAATTTCATCGTGGCAGCCAAAATCAATTCAAATGTGATTAATTGTGCAGGCTTATTATGACCTCGATCATAGAACTTGTAAGTGGACGTTAAAATGTGGTGGTCAGTCTTGTCACATGTCAAACATTCTGAGCCTAATGGTCTCTTGTGAAATGTGTGTTTGGAGCTAATGCCTTTGTATATGTTCCAACCTATGCTGATGGTGATAACCGCCTGCTGCCATGGAAACACGCTGCTGCATTAGCTGGTAAGGGAGCAGTAGCACACGCACACATAGTGAGCGCTAAGTCAACTGGGAAGCACTACCGAGGAATACTTAACAGCGCGGGAGCATTAGCATTCTCACCATGCTAGCAGTTTGGACCACGCCGCTCGGTCGGACGTGTTTTGATATCGTAACAAGGGTGGGGTTGGGGGGTTAGGGGGGTTGGATTTCGGCGCACAATGCCGACACATCCTCTGGCATATTTCATCATTAGCTTCTAAGCAGTTAATCCTCTGCTCCACTGACCGCGCCAAAGGCTCGGCCCCGTTTCAATAACCTGCATCTGGAGCTAACCGACCCGTCGCAAGCGCACAAGATGAACAAATATGTCGGCAAAACAAGGACGCCAATCAACCCACGATATCATATGGGAACAGTCCAGACCAATAAACAATCTCAAGAGCTCCCATCAAGGAGCTAGAAGAGGTGCCAGTGAGACAAACTATCCCTTGTTTTCAAAATTCAACAGGCCTGGATCCATTTTTTTAACTGGTTGACTGGCAGCCATTTTGACGAAAGCAACCCCCTTCGCTGCTGGCTATTGTACTGGATTTTGGCTTATTTGGCCCACAGCATATTGTGTTGTATTGCTATAAAAACATGGAACCTACCAAAAGAAAGATTAGAGTCTCTTCTTTCATCAGGAAAAAAATATGTTTCTATCTATTTCCGTTTTGCAGCAATTAGCATTAGAAAATAGTATAGTATAAGTTTCATCATTATTCAGATTCCTGGTGAAAACAGTGTCAAAAGAGCTTGTTGCAACATGGCCCTGGTTGATCTCATATACTCTGCTGCCATCTGCTGGCTGTTTTTGTAATAGCTATCATTGTCATTGCCATTTTATCCACTTCACGGGCTGCATCAAAGCCTTCTGTATGCTCTAGCATTAAAAATAAATAAATAAATAAATAAATAAATAAATAAATAAATAAAATAAATAAAAAAAAAATAAAAAAAACACATACGTCTTTGGGAGCATGGTAAGATTTAAAATGGAACGTATTTATATGTTTTTGGGAGAAAACAAGTTCATGTTCCAGCATGATTAGTTGAAAAGTCCCATATATTGGAATAAAGTAGTTTAATGCAGGTTGACCAGATGCCTGCCAGATTAAACGGGAAAGTCACAGATTTTGATTTTTCTTTTTACTCCAGTCAGCAAGTCAATTGTTTGGGCCACATGTATGTCAACCACACAGTTGTCATAGTGATTCTTACTTAACCATTCAAAAGAAATGTCACTGATAAATTCCTTTTTATTGACTTTCACATTCCAGTTTGCGTTCTCATACTTGTCTGCGTCGAATCGCTAGCAGGCGTGTTTTTGTCATGCCGGAACTAGAACCACCTCCTGCTTTCATATCTAAGCATCATTGGAAATGTATTCCTGCTGGCCTAACGCTTTTACTGGCGGCATATTTTAAGTGTTACAATGTTACAGTGCCCCAAGATTGGTATACCGGTAGTTGAACAAAAATGTGTTATGATCTACAACGTGGTGACAGACAGAGATGAACTTGACGTCCAATTGACCTCATTCTAAATGCTACTTTTTGGGTTAGGATGCGATCGTGTTTCAAATCGCACCGGAGTGACACGACATGGCGAATCCAGCGAGCGGAATAATGAAATGGCGGATAAATGGCATGTTTGGGATGACGAGGGAAGCGGGAGCGCACAAAAAAAAAAAAAAAAAAAGACGAGTCAGACGAGAGGAGAAGCGCCAAAGTGGGAAATTGACAGAAGGTTGAGGGAAGATGTTGACCTTTCCCTGCGCAACAGCAAACGTTAAACGTTTGGCAGCGATGTCAACACCTGATATGACAGACTGTAAAAGCCTTCGATTCCCACTCGCTGTCTTTTATGTCTGCGAATTGACTTCCTCTTTCACATTCATCATGCATCGTTGGCCCCTCGTCTTCGTTTCTCGTCCGTCTGATTGGTGCAAGACTGGAACGGAGCAGCCGCGTTAAGAGGTGACTCAACTGTCACAACCCGACACTCGACTCGCGGTGTTGGCGCAAACACTAACAAATGATCTCCGCGGCGGAAAAGAAAGATGATTTGGTCTTTGCTTTTGCATGTACAGCCTTTTTTTCCGCTTCAAACCTGAGCCTTTTCAAGCCGTGCCGCACGTGTCAAGTTCAAGGTTAGCTGCTCGTTGCATCCAGCGCCAATGCAGAGGCAGAGGGAAGCTGCATTAGCACCTCCGCGGGTGGCCCTCAGTCTCGGCTCTGGTTTTCATCCATGCTAATGTAAAGTAGTGTTAATTTTGCCTCCCATTTTGAAATGTAGTCTCAGTTTTAGTCCAAATACAGTCACGCTTGTTAGTTTTTATCAACATCTCATTTTTATTTAGTCCATTTTTAGTTGATTATAAATCTTTAATTTTAGTCTTTATTTTAGTCCAAGAAAATGTCATTTTATTTGTCAATTTTAGTCAACAAAAACTGTCAACATTTTAGTCTAGTTTTAGTAAGCACAACCATTTTACTCCTGTATATTTTTTTTGTCAGCAGATTATATTGAAACTTTTCAGAACAATTTCACATAAAATGTTCTCATCTTTTTGAATGAAAAAGAACTTGACACACAATTACAGTGGCTACTGTGTATCATCATATGAGCTAGTAAGTTAGCCAGCATTAGTTAGCATTCATATTAACATTACTGTTGTAATGTTATAGCGGTTGGATTCATGTTAAGTTATAACTATAATTTACTTTTTTTTTTTTTTTTTTTTTTTTTTTTTTAAACATTTCACCGTGAAACATCTCCTATCTGTCCCATGTTTTTGTAACCTGGCAATAGCCAGCTGGATATGCGCTTCACTCAAGTGAGTTTTCGGCAATATCCATCTGGTATCTCTCCACGGTAATTTGGTCGGGAACGGCGGAACATTCTGTACAATAATTCAGGCTGATTGGACGATGCAACATTCTACACGTTTGTTTTAACCAATCATGGCCAAGGGTGAAAATTCCGTGTTCGTTCTTGCAGAAGGGGGGGAAAACACGAACATCTTAGCAGCTAGAAATGCACGAAGCGCCTCTCGCTGTTCAACATTCAATCAGGAAATATTGAGTAATTCTGCGAGAACATAATAAATTGCAGCGTCCATTGGTCGATGGTAGGTTTGTTTGTTAGCTCCGGTGTCGGCGCTGGCTTCATCACAGTTGCATATCCCGCCCACAAACACAACGTCGCTCTGTGATTGGTCCGAACCACCAGTGGTTTGGGAATGACGGTTGTCTGCGTGAGCAGATGTATTCTCCGGAGTTTGTCAACTCACAAATAGCGCCAGAATTTATCTTGCCAGAGCAAGGTTAATATTTTTGCGCTGTGTCACAGACGTGACTGATTAGCAGAGACAAGATTTGACAAATTATATCAATTTCATCTCGTTTTTGTTCATGAACTAAAATGTCCATAGATTTTAGTCCACTTTTAATTAAGTGAAGTACATTTTTGTCTCGTCTTCATTAGTCGACGAAAATGCATACTGATTTAGTCACACCTAAGTTTTAGTCTAGTCTAGTCTAGTTTTTGTCGGGTGAAAAATGTGTGTTGACGAAAACATTTTTGTTTCGTTTTTGTTGAACTTGACACTAATGTGCAGCATGTGCAAATGAGCATATGCTAAACCAATGCCCAGTGGGCGGGTTTGGATTTCCCCTTGACCAGTGACCTGTGAACGATGACTTTAAACCTCACCCCCTTTAGCAACGGAGCTTTTAATCTCCATCACATCTCCATCTGAGAGCGACGCAGACAGACGCCACATGGCGGCAGGAGGTGGCCATCAAAGAACTCTCATGAAAAAAAATAAAAAATAAAAAATACTCCACTCAGCCGTGAGACAGAGCAAGGAAGACGGGTAAGGAAATTCAAAAGGGGAAGCAAGTATGTCGGCTAGTTTACCGTTTCTCTCAGGAGACACATGGAAAGACTCAGGTGAGACGATTTCCGAGGCTCCCTTTTGTATGCGGGCATCGAAATGAGTTTAGATCAAGTGTCTGCTTTTTCGAGAGGGAACCAATTTCAAGTTGGTCGACCATGAAAGCAAAAAAAAACAAACAAAAAAGTAGCGAGGAAATGTTGCGCTGACTTCTTCAAAGCACTCCTCCGACTCCCGAGACCTTCTTTCAATTCAGGAACGGAGCATTTCCGGAATTTTCTGCCACTTCTTCCGTCTCCCACCGTCGACAAAGAGGCAAGCCAAAAGCGAGTTCCAAGAAAAGTGATTCATTCCTGAAATGACGTTTTTTTTTGTTGCATGAAGATGATCATAAAATCAACAATGGAGCGCATTTCCACATTCGCCGGCCCGCATCGATCCGACCTTGGCAAAGCCTTGTTTATTTATTAGTGCTATTTGGCTGTAAAGCATTCTTTTTTTTTTTTGAAGCCGACTGATATATGACTTGACTTGAAAGCACCATTAACGCCTGACAAGGGTGAGACAACCAATCGTGATCTTGATATTTACCAATCAGGCGAAGAGCTTCGGATCCGGTTGACGTAAGACGACATTAACGCTTATCTTCAGGATGGAGCTTTTACCTTTTGTCTATATAGGTGCGTTTCATGTGACGTCGCGACAAGCTCCCAACCTCAGATGGGGGGCAGGAAGTCATTTCCCCATAGGAAAGAGCTGAGAAAAGGCCGAAGTTTTGTGCTGTTTATGTCTGTACCAACCGGTCTAATTGAGAAAAAAATAAAAGCTACTTTCGCAGCCTGAAAGTAGTAACCCCCACCACCCCCCCCGCCCCCCACCACCACCCCCCCAAAAAAAAAAAAACTCAACAGGACGGTGTGATATTACCGGAACCATAGCCAACCGTATGATGTGGAGTTTGTTCTACCGCTTGTGTATCCATGCTAGGTGGCTGTGTCTTTGTTTTTAGCAATGCTAGCTACATTAGCTATCACAACGAGTGCTTCTTCAATTGGATTCCTTTTTCCGGGAAGGCCACAACATTATGCTATCCCTCTGAAAATGGTTAACCTAGCAACACGTAGAAAATAGCAGGTCAAGTAACAGTTAGCCAGCTAGCTTGTAGCCTGATGCCAGTGGTACCGTCGTGTAGGCCTACATTTGAGTTGAAAAGAGACATTTACTCATCCAAACAAAAACAAGACGGCAGTCATTTAGTGCTTCTTTTGATCCGAGTTCGCTGACCCAACCACAAATTAAATAGTTGTAGGCCTCCAGGCTTTTATACGCCATCATTTGGCTAGCGGTGTAGTAGCCTCCGATGTCTGGGGACGAGGTTGTTCGCGATGTCGATTGCCTCCACACCAGGCAAATCCGACACAAGTTGGGAAAAATCTCTTTTCCTCAGAGTGTAAGGAGCATATCCGACATATTTGACTATTTTTACAGCCTATCGGCTACGTCCCTGCTCACCCCTTTTTCCATCACTTTCAATAGGTGTTCCCTACTTCTTTTCCCCCAGTTGAATTCCGCGCACCGCCCGAATCACGTGATTGTAACCCACCTACCGTAATTTCCGAACTATAAGCCGCGACTTTTGTCACACGCTTTCAACCCTGGGGCTAATTCATCGATGCGGCTAATTGATGCATTTCTTCTAATGGCCGCCAGGGGCGCTCGAGCAGAAAACATAAAAGTGAGAAAGGTGGAATATATGTGTGGAGGAAGACGCAAGTTGAATGTAACTTTGCACTTTGTGCATGAATAAAATGAGCATGAACAGACCCTCATCATGGAAAATACAAGTGTCAGCCTTAGTGACTTTTACCGATATGTTATTTTTAACCAGCCCTGTTAGTTAGTACCGTATTGCTGCTGTGTTACTGCCACGTCACAGGCACTGTTTGGAAAGAAAAGCTAAGGTATATTATTAAACCTTTGAAAACTGCCGTCTTTCTTAGTAAATATCTCGTGTTTCAATGTGGGCACATGCGGCTTATAGTCAGGTGCGGCTTATGTATGTACAAAATACTTTTTCCTTTACAAATGTACTTGGTGCGGCTTATAATCAGGTGCACCTTATAGTGCAGAAATTACGGTATATGTTTTTTGGAGCAAATGAGCTCAATGAAGATCCTGGTCAAGCCGTAGCTCACATTTGTAAAAACGACACCCGTTTAATTAAGCCGTCAATTGGCCGTAATGGCCGTTAGATTGTAGTCGAGTCCGCGGGCCAAACAAAATATTATTCCGAGCCGTCGAATGGAAACACTTGACGAGCGCACAAAATTTCACTCGCTAACGCTTCCCGCCCCTCTTAAATTCATGATGTCATAAAAAGGGAGCTGCCCCCCCACCCCAACAGCGGCACGTTAATAAGGTCCATCCACTCGATTTTACCGTAACGCTCATTTGGATTCAGACGGCTGTGTCACTCACGGCACTATAAATAACGCTTAAAAGCCCAAAAAAAGAATGAGGGAAGGGCGCTTATGGATGGAACAAGTTGAGGTGGGCCAGTGTATATAAATCAACATCCATTAGTCAGGAAGGGGGGTGGGGTGGGGGGGTCTTATAAAGTCACTGATAAAAGAGGTGGACTGAGGCTCGGACCTTTTATTGTTGTGCTGTTGTTTTATTGCCGCCCATGATGTCATCTAATGGTATACACTTTAACGAGCGGGGAGGAGCCCGGCGAGCATGGGGAGGGGAGTATTGGCTTGTAATGGGGCTGTGTGTGCGTGCATATGTGCGCGTGCACTTGTAACGGCAGGATATTGATCCACCTTCTGTCCAACACGTTTGACATATGGAAGAGAACGGCGGGCAAATAAAGCATGAAATTGACGACCAGTATCTTTCAAACAAAAAAAAACCTAGTGTCCAGTTGGAGATATTACTGCTTACGCAACCAAGTCTGAATCGATGCAAAATGGATTCATCATGAGACAAATATACGGTAGAAATAACAGCAAACAATATTTAGTAAAAATAGTCACTATTAGACCTCAATATCGTTTTCGACTGATTCTTCTACCAACCTGGCTACTATAAAACAAAACTGTGTGCGTAACGAGCCAGGGATCGAATCCCACACCACGAGCAAATCTCCGGTGTAGGAGTGCAAAGCACTTCCATTGAGCTGAAACTCCAGGCTGCCGTTACAGCTCAGGACACTACTTGAAGGTAGGGGATGCACAATAATATCGGTAGCCGATAATTATCGGCAATTATCGACCAATTTGACGTCAGATGAACCAGATCATAAAGAAATCCGCCGATAGTTATCGCCAATTATCGACCAATTTGACGCCAAACAGATAAACCAGATAATAAAGAAATACGCCGATAATTATCGATATGCCACGTTGGTCTATCTGTTGTGGTTGTGTCTCAAGTTGTGGCCAACTCCTCAACTCCTCCCCTCTCTTATGGTAGTGTCGCATATTTGTGATGTCATAATGGGCGTGACCTCGTGTTCGTTTGACTGCGTCTCTCCAAAATGTTACACTCACAGTTTTTTGTTGCATTTTGACATGAACGTTTTGTTTTGGCAAACTCAAAATGCGTTACTGGTTGTCTTTGAAGCACCGACATCAATCAAATTCAGCTTCATAGTGCTTTACACAATGTTTCCATGTACAGTGATACCTCGGCTGACGAACGCTTTAGCTCACGAACTTTTCGCCTCACGAACATTAAATTCGCGAGAATTTAGTCTCTGCTGACGAACTACTTTTCGGCGGACGAACCAAACCATGCGGTCGAACAGCACCACGGTGGCGGCCACGAGAAGCTGACGCACGCTCACGGCGTCCCAGTTCGTCACCCCCTTTCTTTTAGTGCGGACGCGGTTTGTGTTTGATAGACATTTTGAGTGTACTTTTGCTATTATGGGACCGAAAAAGACCCCACCACAGGCTAGTGTTAAGCCTAATGCTTACCAGCGAGGGACGGCGATTCGGCTGCGCGTTTGCATTGTAGTCAATGGAGTTCGCGCCACTAAAAAAAGCGAAAGTGCCATCACGTACCTCAAAAAAGGAGAAAATCGTGCCACGGCTGTTTAGTCCCAGGAAAGAGGTGAAAGTAGTTGGCGGTGCTCACTTTTTGTTGACTCGCTAAAGTGCTCCACTTCCTTGTTCACCAAGGGACACACCTCCTCCGCTCCGGTGAGCACGAAAGTGCGAATGAGCGACAACCGTTCCATAAACACTCTACGCGGTGAAACGCTCGCGAATGAAGTAAGTCTACCTTTGCTACTATCCTTAAGAACTACCATCACAAAGTAAAATAAAACGACTTTATTATAAAGTACAATTTATTTCTTTAATTACAATACAATAGCACATTTATTATACATAAAATAAGGTATATTTTTGTGTAGTTTTAAGGCTTATTTAGTAGAAAATTATGTTTTATAGGGACCTGGGAACGGATTATTCTCATTTTAATGGTTTCTTATGGGAAATAAATGTTCGGAAGAAGAACTTTTCGGCTTACACACACTCTCTGGGAACCAATTAAGTTCGTGAGCCGAGGTATCACTGTATTTGTAGATGTTGGATTTATAGTAGGACTCCAAATGTATATTTGTACTCTAGTTAATTTTGCAAACAATCGGCAATTTTTGAAATATTGCTTTATCAGTATAGGTTGTAAATAGCATTACCGTCCATCCCTGCTTGAAGGATTATTTTCCTCAGCATGACTCGCCCTCCTTTGCCTCCGATTGGCTCATCAGTGCTCATTCCTAACGTTAGCCAATATAATTGGCAAAGACAGCCAATGCAGCCAATCAGAGGCAGAAGAGGGTGGGCCATGGTCAAGACAAGAATTGGTAAACAGATGGTACGGAATGGTGCACATCATGGAGCATTTACAAGTTGATATACGCAATGTTGACAAAAAAAAAGTGGGTTACTTGCCTTATACCCGCGTATAACCCGGACTAACCTGACTGTATTTGTAAGCGTGCTTTAAGCAAAGACAAACATTCACCAGCGCCGACGCTTTTACTACCCGCAGGCACTAAATTTGCTGCTCATTATCATACGTGAGCAGCAGGTAGAAAATATGATTACATAGTTGCTGTGCGGCGGCATGATGGTTATTGCGAGAGAGAGCGAGAGAGAGTGCGAGCCACTCGGGGCCCCCGTGCGCCATAAAAACAGCAAAACAAACACAGGAAGGGGCCGGCAATCAAGCATAACAAACAGTGTCAAAAAAGAAAAAAAAATCACCGTTTGCTTGTGGGAGTGTGTGCGTTGGCAGCGCTCGGCCATATTTCTCCGCTTCGCTAAAACTCGACGTCTGTCCTCCAGCTCAACCTTCCCGTCAGGCTCACCGGTCCACAAGTTAGTCACAGTCACGGCCGAACATCAACAACTAAAACAAGCGAGCGCCCGCCGCCAATCCCACCTGGCGGCAGAACGGCATCCCGTTAGCCTCGGGGAAGGGCCGAGAGGGGGCACCTGGATGTGTGTGTGTGTGTGTGTGTGTGTGTGTGTCTGTGTGTGGGTGTGTGTGTGTGTGTGTGTGTGTGTGTGTGTGTGTGTGTGTGTGTGTGTGTGTGTGTGTGTGTGGGTGTGTGTGGGTGTGGGTGTGGGTGTGTGTGTGTGTGTGTGTGTGTGTGTGGGTGTGTGGGGGGTGGGGGGGGGCTAAAAGGTACAAGCCCCAACATGCTTGTTGGACCTTTTTTGGCGTTTTGGGTGTGTTCGAGCATGGTTGGGAGAAACCGTTGCCCCCGCTCTTGGCGGACATTCCGGCTGAGCTTTTCCGCGTTCGTGCGCTTCCTTTTCGGCGGCGGCGGCGGTGGTGCCGGGGAAAACGCGGTGGCCAGCTGTTGAAGCTAAAGCGGGTGCTGGAACAAGCATCGTCGCCTGCTCGGTCCCGAACGCCTTGATGTACTCTGTTGTAGCGTATCCCGGACTCTGCTGGTTCCCGGCTGCTAACGATCGTCGGCTCGTCTGGACAGCCTCGGCCGTGCCGACCTCCAGCTTCTTAAAGAGCTTCCCCGAGACCGCCGAAAGGAAGAGCCACGCACCGCTGCTGCTCCCACAAGGATCGCGCTATTAAATGTGCGGTCGTTGATAAACAAAACCTTCATCCTAAGGGAGTTCATTCTCTCAAACGAGCTGGATTTCCTATGCCTGACAGAGACCTGGTCTGTCGTCGGTGACTCCACCGTGATGATTGAATTACTACCACCAGGCTGTGCTTACTTGGACGCTCCGAGGACGTCGGGACAGGTGGTGGAACGGCGAGTATTTTTTAAAACAACTATAAATATAAACAATGTATGTTTACCACACCGAACAACAGCTTTGAAGCCACCTTCTTTGAAGTCGGCCAAACTGTACTGTGCTGTGTCATCTACCGACCTCCAAAATACAATAAAGACTTTTTAAATGACTTTGCAAATCTTGTTGCCGAAGTCATGCTAAAATATGACCATATCCTGATTATGGGGGACTTTAATATTCATGTGTGCTGCCCTGATAAACCACTGGCTAAGGACTTTTTGAACCTCATTGACTCATTTAACCTCGTGCAGTGTGTGTCTGGACCCACGCATGAAGAAGGTCATTTGTTAGACTTGGTTCTTTCCTATGGTCTCCCAGTGTCAAATCTAAAAATAATTGACAATGTGATATCTGATCATATGGCTGTCTGCTTTGATATACACTTTTATCCTACTGTTTCTACTGTTTTTTTAACCCCCTCACTGCTGATGAGTTCTCTGATGCCGTTGATGAGCTTTGTATGCCCACTTCAAACACTGAAGATCTCAGCTCACTCAAGCTGCCTCAATATACTTGATTCAGTGGCTCCATTCAAAACTGTGCAACCCAAAGTCAGACGTGAGCCCTGGTTCAATGAAAAAACGCGTGCAGCCAAACGGGAGTGCCGCAAAGCTGAACGAAGGTGGAAAAAGAAAGATTGCAGGTCTCCTATCAGATCCTGAAAGAAAATTGGCGCTGTTACCAGAATACAGTGAAAGAGGCAAAGAAAGAATACCTCGCGAATATCATTCAGGCAAACCATCAAAATCCACATGTACTATTTAAAACTACTGATTTAGTACTTAAACACCTCAGCCTACATGCACAAACTCTTCCCCTGAAATGTGCAATAACAATCTTCAATTCTTTATTGATAAGATTGACAAAGCTAGAGCACTCACCACCACCAACATCATTTCTGACCCTTCCATAGCTTGGTAGTGCTAAACTCATTTGAAGTCATTTTTCTGAGCTCTCTAGAAGATGTTGTCCACCAGATTAAGCCATCTGGCTCCCCATGTGATTCTGTTCCCCCTCATTTCTTTAAAGAGGTTCTTCCGACTATCGGCAATTCAGTTCTGGCTATCATCAGTAGCCTGTCTTCTGGCGTAGTCCCCAAACAATTTAAACATGCTGTGGTGCAACCTCTCCTGAAGAAACCTGGTCTAGACCAATGTGTGCTGTTAAATTTTAGGCCCATTTCCAAACTGCCTTTTATCTCTAAAATTCTGGAGAAAGTGGTACACGTGCAACTAAGCACCTTCTTGGAGGAAAATAACATTTTGGAGGTTTTCCAGTCAGGCTTTAAGAGGATGCATAGCAGAGTCAGCCCTTACGAGTTTTTAATGACATCCTCCTGGCAAATGAAACTGGAGACTATGCATGTCTCATACTGTTAGACCTGACTGCAGAGTTTGATACCGTGGACCACAGTATTCTGTTGGCTCGTTTACAGCACCTGGTGGGCATTGGCGGCAGTGCTCTTGAGTGGTTTCGATCCTACTTGGCCGACAGAACATTCTGTGTTCGCCTTGGGTGCTCCGAGTCCCGCACCGCCCCACTGTCATATGGAGTTCCGCAAGGATCTGTATTAGGCCCCATTCTATTCTCATTGTATCTACTGCCCTTGGGCTCTATCCTTAGAAAACATGGATTTTCTTTTCATTGCTATGCGGATGACAGTCAGATCTATGTCCCGCTTAGTAAAAAGGACGCTTTCTCATTGAGGCCTCTTTTGTCCTGTCTGGAAGAAATCAAACCCTGGATGGCTTTAAATTTCTTGAACTTCAATGAGAAGAAAACAGAAGTTATGGTCTTTGGTCCCAGCGGCTCTTCCCATCCTGCCGACTTGAGTCCTCTGGCACAGTATTTGAAGCCAACAGCCTCAAACCTGGGTGTCAAGATGGACAGTGACTTTAAATTGGACCAGCAAATTGCCGCTGTTGTCAAATCCAGCTTTTTTCATCTTAGATAGCTGGCTAAGGTCAAAAATCTCCTATCTCAGCAGCACTTAGAAATGGTAATCCATGCTTTTGTTACATCTTGGCTGGATTATTGTAATGCACTTTATTTTGGGATCAGCCAGTCCTCACTTCAGCGTCTCCAGCTTGTCCAAAATGCTGCTGCTCGTCTGCTTACTGGTGCCCGGAAGAGGGACCACATAACCCCTATCCTGGCCTCTCTTCACTGGCTGCCTGTGAAATTTAGAATCCATTTTAAGATTCTTCTATTTGTTTTCAAATCTCTCAATGGTCTTGCCCCACCTTATCTCGCCGAGCTCTTGCACCCCTACACACCTGCCCGGTGCCTCAGATCAGCACACCAGACTCAATTGGAGGTACTGAGGGCTAAGAGGAGATCGAGCCTTTGCTGTTGCCGAATCCCTCCCTTTGGAACGACCTACCACTAAATATTAGGCAGTCCCCCTCGTTATCCTCTTTTAAAAGACGTCTTAAAACACATCTGTATTCTTTGGCTTTTGGCACAACATGAGACTTGGTGTTCTTGGTGTTTTGTGGTGTGTATGAGTTTGATGTTTAGTCTACTTATTTATGTATTTATTTATCTCTTTATTCACTACTTCTTATTTGTTCACTGATGTATAATGTATTTACTTGTAAAGAAAAAAAAAACTGTATTCACACTTCAAAATGTTTGCTTTGTTCTTGTTTACTGTAAAACTGATGTTTATGTATAGCACTTTGTATACAGCAACTCCTGTTCTTAAAGCGCTTTATAAATAAAGTTGAGTTGAATTATCCCAACGATGTTTCGCTTGACAAAAATCGCATTTTTGCCCGCGGCCGTCGCCGGTTGTCGTTCGACGTGTGACGTGCTCCGCCAGGGGAAGCGATGATGTTCGCGCATGTTACATGGAGTGTGAATTTCGTCAACAAAAACTCAACAAAAATCATTTTGTCAACACCAGGGTTAGTATAGTTTTAGGATTTTTCATTTGAGTTAGTCTTGATATCGTTTTGAGTTTTGTTTTGTTTTTAAATTGAGTTAGTTTTAATTAGTTTTTCAGTTTGGTTCCGTTAGTTTTTTTTGTTTTAGTTTTAGTTATTTAATAAATGCTTAGTTTTAGTTTAGTTTTAGTTAGTTTCAGTATTAGTTTTAGGTTTTTTTAGAAAAATGTGTATTGTGCGCAATATTTAAAAAATAAAAATAAAAAACAGCATGGGAGCGACGTCTTCTTTTGGTGCTTTTTATTGGCTGCTACTTGATCACGTCACTTGTGTGTGACACATTTTCAACGTCCTTATTCTGGTTAATATCAAAATAAATCGACTTCAAATCACATTTAAAATCATCCCCAAAGGCTCATGTATTACATTAATTAGCCAAGACAAAAACAAAGGGACATTTTTGCTATTAATTATTATTAGTTTTAGTTAGTTTTGTAAACATAAAATGTAGTTTCAGTTTGTTTTCATTTTTTAAAAAGCATTTTCGCTTTTATTTTATTTCGTTAATGAAATTGTTTTTTTAATTTTTTTTTTTTCCTTATATTTATTTAATAAAATAACTTTGGTCAGCTCACATTTTCTCATCAGACTAAAACTAGACTAGACTTGACTAAAACCCTCATTCAAAACCAAAACTGGGACTAAATCAGTGTGCATTTTCGTCGACTAATGAAGACGAGATGAAAACGTACTTCACTTAATAAAAAGTGGACTAAAATTTATGGACATTTTAGTCCATGAACAAAAACGAGACGAAATTGGTATGATTTTGTCGAATCTTGTCTCTGCTAATCTGTCACGTCTCTAACACAGCACAAACATGACAGGCAGGACGTGGATTCACGCTGAAAGATTTAAAAAAAAAATAAATAAATGAATAAATTATAGCTACAACTTAACATGAATCCAACGGCTACAACGTTCCAACACTAATGTTCATGCGACTGCTAACTAATGCTGGCTAACTTGTTAGCTAATAGCATGGAGCGATAGTAGCCGTTGTAATAAAAAAAAAATAAAAAAATTAAAAAAAAAATACTAAATAAATAAATGATTAAAAGTGAAAATAAAAAAATATAATTCAAAAATTATATATATATATATATATATATATATATATATATATATATATATATATATATTTGTTCTTTTTATTTTCATTTAGATGTATTTTTTTTATATAATTTTCGAATTATATATATATATATATATATATATATATGATGGTTGTTCGTCTCTGTGTTCCCTGCGGTTGGCTGGCAACCAGTCCAGGGTGTCCCCCGCCTACTGCCCAGAGCCAGCTGAGATAGGCGCCAGCACCCCCACGACCCTTGTGAGGAATAAGCGGTCAAGAAAATGGATGGATGGAAATATATATACAGGGGTCAAATCCT
Source organism: Festucalex cinctus (assembly GCF_051991245.1). Taxonomy (NCBI): domain Eukaryota; kingdom Metazoa; phylum Chordata; class Actinopteri; order Syngnathiformes; family Syngnathidae; genus Festucalex; species Festucalex cinctus. The sequence continues at coordinate 3,247,064 of NC_135426.1, read as the reverse complement.
GACAAAAAAAAACAAAACACTAGAACAGTTTTTGTTGATGAATAAAATGATGTTTTCTTGGACTAAGATAAAGACTAAAATGCTAGATTTATGGTCAACTAAAAATTGACTAAAAAATGGGATGAAGTTGACTAACTGATTAAAAAATAAATAAAAAAAATAATAAGTGTGACTGAAATTGGCCTAAAACAGAGAAAATTTCAAAATGACAAAAATGAAAATGAAATGAGCTACATGGTAAAACGAACCCGGTTTGCTTGAAAGCCAGTCAAAACTCTCCTTCTTAGTCACACAGGCGGAAATTGTAATGAATAGAAAGTCAGAAAAGTGTTCTCGAACTGAAATGTGCCTGAAGAAACCGATAAGAAGTCCAATCAGTTTCTGCAACATGCTGATGATGTGTGCCGTCCAGCAACTTCTGCAACATGCTGACGTGGGCTCCCATTTAGGCACTCCCGGGATTTAAGTCCAAAGTGGAGAAAAAAAGTTGACTTGTGATGTAAAGGGATGCACAGGAAGCATGTGTGTGTGTGTGTGTGTAGGTGTGTGCGTAATGGACGAGGAGGATGTAGCGAGACACCAGATAGGTTTGGCTTGCAGGAATCAAATCCCCCCTCGGGGGGTTCTCTTGATCACACCTCCGCTTCCCCACAACACGCTCAAATTCATTGCACGCACGCAAATACAGCCGACTCAGCGAGTTTGCCTGAAAGTCAATCCACCTTTACTACCACCATCCTTCCAGCGCGATCGCTTTCACGCGGCGTCGGGAAACGGTGACTCGGCTTTACCTTCTTGACGCGGCCGCTCTTGGTTCCAGCGAAGACCAGCGAGTGGTTCTTGTAGACGTAAGCCACCACAGAGGTCATCTTGTCCTCGGCGTCGGAGAAGAGGGGCCGGCCGCGCACCATCTCCGACACGCCCAGCGGCGCGTTCATGTCCAGGCCGCAGAAGTCGTCGTCGATGGTCAGGAGCTGCGGGACAGTCAACGACAACAAACAAGTGTTCATTTCGTCAACGAAAAACTCAACAAAAATCATTTCATAAAACTAGACTAGACCATACTAAAATCCTCAATAACTCATTTGCTCCCAGCCATTTTCACAGAAGCAATCACTCCCGGCTGTTTTACTGGATTGGGACTGATTTTGCAAGGCCCACAGAATATTGTGTCCTATAGCTATAAAAACATGAAACCTACTTAAAGAAGGATTAGCATCTTCTTTCATCAGGAAAATATATATATATATTTGTATCTGTTTCCATTTTACAGCAATTAGCATAAGAATATAGCTAAGTTTCATCAATATTTATTCAAGAGCTTATTGAAACATGATCCTGGCTGATCTCTTATACTCTGCTGCCACCTGCTGGTTGTTTTTTGTAATAACTAATATTGCTTTAAGCCACCTCTTCATGCCTGAAGCTGCATCAAAGCCTTACATTAAAAAAATAAAAAAAAAACAAATACATTTTTGGGAATGAAGGGGAGAGTGTCCTTTACATGTTTTTGGGTTTGAATGAGTTAAAGACGTTTCTGCCTTTCTGTCAAACGTTTGACATTTTAAGAACATATTATGCGTCTCCTTCGGTCTCTCCTTCCTGTTTTGGACATTTTATAGCTATCAATTTTCTGACGGCAATTTTATGGACACTTTATGGTAATCTTTTAGATTTTGCCTTTTGTTGTTTTTTTTTAGGCATTTTGTAGTTTTTAAAGTTTTCTCATTTGCCTTTTTTAAATGAATTTTCTGACTTTTTTTTTGCAATATTCTGTGCATTTAAGGCAATTTAAGCAATTTCTTTTTTTGTTTTTGTTTATTTTATAGTAAACATTTTCATTTCTGCTTTTTCTTAAAATACATTTTCTGATATTTTTTTATTTTCTGCTTTTTCTTTTTCTTTCTGAACATTTTATGGTGACTATTCAGACATGTTTAGCTATTTTTAAAATCTGTCTTCTACCTTTTTAATCTACAATTTACAAATTTGGACTCTGACATTTTTTTGAATATTTAATTATTCTTTTTTTTATATAAAAAAATAATAAAAAAATAATATTGTATGTAAAAAAATTAAAATATGTCAAAATATGTCTATCCATTGCTACAATTTTTTTTAGAGGTCCACAAGGAGCCACAGGAGTGAGACGCAAAGCCACATGTGGCTCCAAAGGTGCAAATGGTTTGTTTTTTGTTTTTATTTGTTCATTTTTCCCTTCGGGAAATCATTGTCACAAATTTCAACATACACTTAACAGCATGTATAGTACACGAAAAGAAAAAGGCCTGACTGAATGAAGCCAAAGCTTATTAATTCCCGCCCCCCATAATACACTAGGACGCAAGGTGTTAATTCATTAATATCATGGTGAAGCAGCATGTGGCACATCACCACCATGTTTGCAACCAAGGACACAAAAGATATATATTCAAAACAAACCTGTACAATTTCTTGTTTTATTTCACATACTCCATCCAACAGGAAAATAACGATTTTGTATAGTGACACCGTTATAATTTCACGCCCTTTGAATTGTAAAGGTGCAAAATTCCAATCCCCCCCAGCAAGAACCCCACGAGAAGACGTTTTGTTGTTGTGAAGATCGAAAACGAGCGCAATGAGATGATGAAGATGGAAGAAGACCGCCGCCGCCGCCCGGCTGCAACGCCGGAGGCTGAGCCGTCAGGCACGATTCCCCGCAGTCAGACCGACCGACCGACGCGGAGAGATATTAAAATGGCGAAATGATGCAAAGCGTCATGACGTTTGAAAGCAAAATCCCTGCAACGCATTGATGTACTCTCAAGCAGCCATCTTTGTGAAGGAAAAACAAGTCTGAGGCCCGTTCCTTGTTTGTATGCAGCATTCCACCCCGTCGCCAGACAATATTTATATCAGTCGTGACACTGGGTGGGGTAGAATGACTTATGGGATTTGATAAGAGAATAACGGCGCTGGGGATTGGTCATTATTCTGCTTGTGTGTGTGTGGGGTTGGATTTGACCACACTTTTTTTTGGGGAGGCGAGCGGCAAGGTGTGATGAATGGCTTCACCGTGTGATTGAATGCGAGGGAAGACTTGGCAGGTGATGACGCCTTTGCATTCATCCCAAAAAAAACGTCAGTCCAGATAGAAGACTTGAGTTACAGTCCGGTGAATCACATGACGTCCATTATTCCGGGTATAATGTGACGTCTTGGCACACTCAGGACAAACATTAATTCATGCCAAACAGAAAGAAGGAAGGAAAAAAAATGTTCACTTGCTTGAAATGGGAAGTGGAAAGTGGTCAGAGGGTGAAATGCTCTTGGATGAAGTGGCTCCTTAACACCCAATTCACACCGGCTGTGGAACGGATGCAGTGCGTTTTCCGTACGGCGGCCATCCGGACGCCGCAAGGATAGAACGCATTCAAGTCTACGCTTCAATTCACACCAGCTGCGGTGCGAAACGGATGTGGCGATGCGGAAGGTTTCCGCAAGCGTTCTATTTCTTCCGGACGGCGGTTGCGGATTTTCATGAAGCTGAAGAAATTACATGAGCCGGACAGGAAGTCGGGCGTCTCGCATCAAGGTAAATCCAGTATATTTCAAAATAAAACACATGAAACCAAATGTGCTGAGGGTTTGACTGAACAGAATTGGCGCCGTATTTGGGATCAAAGACATCATTTTCTTGCCAATTACGTCAGCAAATTCCCATTAAAATGGGCGAAGGTTCTACGCAAGGTCATTTTAAGCACGGGATACGTCAAGATGATCACGTGACCAGGATAATGGTGTTCGCCACGGTATGTTCGAATTTTAATACTTAATCGGTTTAAATAAAATTCAGGGAACAATGCTGCATTGGAGGATGGTCGGAAGTGGGACTTTTCCGAGTTCAAACCAGGAAGTGTGTACAGGAACGCCCCCTTGAACTCGGAAATTCCACTTGCGAAGTCAGAAACAAAGAAGGACCCCGACTTCAGCGACGGGCTACAAGTTACGACACTACAATGGCGACCCGTTTGGAAACACAGACCGTGATTGGTAAAACACAATTTATAAAACAAGATAGCTTTCTTCATTCATAAATATTTGACATAACTTGATGTAACGCAACGTACGTAACGGTATGCCGCTATATCCCGGCATGAAATTATACATTCAACTACTAAACTGTATGGAATGCTTATAAAATAAGACAAAAACAATAAATGTAGCAAAATTACAAAAAGATAAGTTTGCTGGAGGCAAAAATGAGTTTTAAGAACCAAAATAAAAACACTTTACCACTATATCCGCCATTTTGGTTGTTTACTTTCGCCTCGAATGCTTTCAGATCGGAACTGGGAAAAAAAACAACTTGGATATATCCGACTTTCGACCATCCTCCAATGCAACATAAGATAGATATTTGCACTATTATTCTTTGTGCACATTGTCTAATCCAAAATGATTTATAAGTGCTTTAAGAGGTATGAATGATCAATTAAGATTAGTCGGATTCTGACCTGGATGGTGTCGCAGGGTCGGAGGGTAAGAGCAGCAAGGACGAAGGAAGAAGGTAAACAAAGACAAATGAACGGAAGCACTTATCAAAATGGACCGTTGTCACGACAGTGAACGATGCTAGCATGATTCCGTACAAAGCAACCTATTCTAGAAAGTTGCCTCGTCTTAGTATTCCCGTGTTTGTGACGTGCTTTATCTTCCCGGGGATTAAAAGGCTAACAGGCTGTAGCAGATAAAAAAAAAACAAAACTGCTGGCTTCATTATTAAACGCTTCCTCAGAGAATAACAAAAAACGCAAAGACGTTCCTGTCAAGAGCAATTACCTGATTCTGAGCCTGCAAAAGTGGTTTTGATAATCCAAAATAAATCACTTGACATTATCTTGTGCGTGCGCGCATATTTGTGTGTGTGCAAAATGTGTTTCCATCACTTCCCAGCAGCCGTGTTATTCGCCGTATGACTCCAGCCGCTTGCCAATCACATCTGCCATCTTCGCCGAGCGTGTTTCGTGAGCGCGCCTGCTGCAATCTGGTGAAATATACTTTCTGTCTGTCAGGAAGCAGACACGTTTTCATTACGCCGCCGCCGGAACATGACATTGGTACTCGCGGCGCTTACAGACGTCCTGGGTCAGAACGGCAAATAACATCAGTGCGGCGCTCGACGCGCTGTTGCTAATAAGATGCCCGTGTTGTGAGGTTTGTGTTTGAAAAAACACTGATGTATTGTGGGAATGACAAAATAAAATTTCTTGCCCGCCAATGATAGATCATTCCGTTTGAGTCCCTGAAGATGAATGCATCGTGTCAACAAATACCTCAAACTCTTTCCTGCGCAGATTGTTTGATCACCTGGCGTGCCAACCCTTTTTTTTTTTTTTAGCCAATCTTACATATCTTCCTGTCCAGCCCAGCATGCCTTTGTCTACATAATTAATCGTTTAACCAGTTTTGTTCAAGTCTTTCTTAGGCCTTGGTGTCAGTTCTTTTGAGAGGACCGTATATTTTATTGACAGATAGACTTATAGATGGTTGGCAAAAAAAGATTTCCAACAGCTAGATTGGTAGGTTGATATACTTGATGGATGCTGAATTAGTGGTGTTGGTGGGTCTCACTCTGCTTCATCTATCCTTCTTTCCTCTGGTCTCTTGAGGTCTCACTAATCTGTTGGAATTTAGATGTTTCTGGGGTTGGTGAAAGATTCTGTTTTTTTGTAACGCTGTAGGTGGTGTCTGCTGGATGGTGCTGGATTTCACTTTCTCGTTTCATTTTTCCTTCCTTTGATCCTTTGGTCTCGATACTGTGACGATGCTTGGCTCATGATATCGATAATATCGTGATCTAAAATAAACAATCTCTAAATATCGACCACTGGTTAAACTTACTAATAAATTATATCTCAATGGAAAAAATCTCTGCCTTAAATAAAAATCAAGTATCAAGATTTAAACAAATATGGTCTATGTACATAGAATATTTTAATCTCAATTTGGCAACTTAATCCTGCCAAGATTCTGCCTGTTAACGAGAGCCACCACATCGTTACAACTTCTGTTTTCGCTGCTCCTGTATTTGGTATTTTGTATCTGATTGTTTTTATTTTTATATAGTCAGGAACCTAGTTGCTGCTAGTGGGCTCGAGCATACCACACTATACGACACTATACTCAATAACTCCTTAAGATCTATTTCTAGTGGGCACTAAGCATCAACACTTGGTGTTACTGCATGCTAATTAGTCAATTTTCTTGACGCCGTCCCCTGTGGTCGGGCGGGGGTGGTTCTGCCCCCCCCCCCCCCCCCCCCCCCCCGTTGTCTGCTCGGTGGCGGTTGCGTCTTGGCCGCTCCCTGGGCCCCCTGTGGGGTGCGGTGTTGGGGTGCTTCCCCTGGTGCCCGGGGCGGTGCCGTCCCGGCGCGGTCCGCTGCTCCGTGCCCGGCGGCGCGGTTCGGGGTGGGTGGGCCTCCGGTGTGCCCCGTGGTTCCCTCTCCCCTCCCCCTTCCTCCCCCCCGTCGCCTCTCCCTCCTCGCCTCCTCCCGCCCATCCTCCTCTGCCTCCCGGTCCCTTTTCCCTTGTCGCCCTCCCTCCTCCTCTCCCCCCCCGCCTCCTGCCCTGCAGCCGCCCTTTCGCCTTCTTGTCGTCTTCTCCCCGCTTCCCCCGCCCCCCCCCCCCTTCCCTGTCTGCCCTGCGGCCCCTCCCCCTCCCTCTCCCTGGGCCTGGGGCTCCCTCCCCGGCCCGGGCGTCGGGCTCCGGGGGCCGGGCGAGGGTTTGGGGCCTGCCCCGCTCCGGTATAACTCCTGGTGCCCCGGGCGGGCCCCGGTGGCTGGTGGGCTGTCCGGTAGCCCTGCTGCGCTGGCTGTCCGCCCATTGTGGTGCCGGGTGGATGAGGTGGGGGGCGGCGGGGGGTGGGGGTGCTGGGGGGCGGGCGTGCCACCTACACCCGCCGGGTTGGGTGAGGCCCCGCTGGTCGCTCCTCTTACTCACTTCACTAGCTTGCACTATACACTTTGTAAATATACACATAGGGCACACAACACATTTCTTGGTGGGGTGGGGAAGGGTGGAAACACCGTCTTCACCCTTCAACTCCCCTCCAATTTTAATGCACCTCACGTCCAAGGGGAGGGGTGAGTTGGGGCGGGGAGCCATCAGAGGGGATGGACTGCAGTGCCTGGCAGCGCTGTGGTCCCCCCCATTTGTGTCCCTGCCCCACCACTTTGTCCCTCCATTCCCTTTTTTAATGCACCACACATATACATATTCATTTTTTGGGGGGGGATACGGGTGTGTCGGAGTAGGGGAAATTTTTTCCCTCTGCTCCGACTCACCTGCTCCCAATTTTAATGCACCACACGCACACACTTGTATATACACTGGGTGGGGCCACATTCACGGTGTAAGGGTAGAGCTCGCCAGTCGGCGAGCTGGCGGACTCAGTAACAGGGTTAGGTGTCACTTGTACTCTGGCGTGACGACCGGGGCCTCTCCCCACCGGGCTCGGTGTTCTGGTGTCCCGCCTTCTCCCCTGGTGCTTCCTCCTCTGCTTCCCCCCTCCCGCCGCGGTGCAAATCTCGCGCGGCTGGAGGTGGGGTGGGCACATCTTCCCTCTCTGCGCTGCTGCCCGGTGCCGGTTTCCGGGGGGGGGTGGGGGGTTCTCGCGGGGGGCCGGGTTCGCGGGGGGGGGGGTGGCGGCCGTCGGGGGGGGGCGGCTTGTTTGGGGGGGGGGTGGAGGTATGGGTGGGTGGGGGGTTGGGTGCTGGGGGTCGGGGTGTGTTCGGGGGTTTGGGGGTCGGGGGTGGTGGGGCCTGGGTCGTGGTGGATGGCGGGTTTGGGTGGGGTGCGGGGGGGTCGTGGGGGGATGGGGGCTGGGGACCGGTGGGGCGCTGTGGGGGCCCGCTGGGCCTCGTTCTGCGGCCTTGGGCTCGGGGGTGTGGGCCGGGGCTGGGGCGGGGGTGTTCCGGGTATCTGGGTCGGCTCGCTGACCGGTGTCCGCTCGGGTGGCTTGGGGGTGGCCTTGGTGCTGCCGCGGCCTGGGGATTCCGGGGGGGGTGGGGGGGGGGGGGGTGCTCGCTTTGCTGGACCGCGGTTGACGGCTTCTCTCTTTGGTGGTGGTCCTTATGCATGCCAGATCCGTCGCACCAGCATCTACTGAAACTCAACAGAAGTACCCTCTCCCTCCCACAGCCCCTTGAATCAGTTGGTGCTGGTGTCTGTGGTTCTCACTTTTCTTTATCTATCCTTCCCTCCTTCCTCTCTTTAGTTTTTCCTCTGGTCACTTGAGATCTTAATTTATTAGAAGTATGAGGTTTCTGGGGTTGGCATAAGACTCCGGTTTTGTAACCACGCAGGAGGGGTCTTGTTGGTGCTGGACTTCACTTTGATGGATTGGATGTACTGGCTTCTATTGATCTCACTCTGCCTTATCGATCCTTCCCTCCTTCCTCTCTTTAGTTTTTCCTCTGGGCTCTTGAGATCTCGCTAAATTTGCTGGAATTTAGAGGCTTCCGGGGTTGGCGTAAGACTTTGATTTTGTAATCATGGGGAAGGCAGGAAGTGTTTGGTCGGTGCTGGATGTCACTTTGATTTACCTTTCTTTTCTCTTTATTTCTTTTTTTTCTGACCTTTTCTCTGGTCTCCTGACCATTTAAATCTCACGACTCTGGCAAGATTCTGAAGTACCTGGTTAAGGCGAAGGGTAATGGGATATTTATAAGGTTTTAGGTGAATGAATGAGTATAAATTTATACGTATTTGCACGCACGCACGCAAACGCACGCAAACGCACACACGCAAACGCACGCACGCACGCAAACGCACGCACACATACACACACACAAAAAAAAAAAAAAAAAAAAAAAAAAAAAAAAAAAAAAGGAAAAGAGCAATGATGACAAGACGTTGAATCGGTAAGACTACCGAATGAACAATTCTGAGCTCTTCAAAAAAAAAAAAAAAAAAAAAAAAAAAAAAAAAAAAAAAAAAAAAAAAAAAAAAAAAAAAAAAAAGATAATATCGTGATACACGATATCTACAATTTTTTATATATTGTCCAAAAAAAATTAGCAATATATCACAATATGTGACTGAAAAAGCCAACAAATGCCCAAAAAAGGAAAATGTCTAATTATGCATTTATTCAATGCCAACACTTTGTATAATAATGTACAAAGTTCTGCATAGTGCCTCACTGCCTCGTAGCCTTATAACTGTAAACATTGTAAATTGAAACAAAATAAAGTGCATAAACATTTATAACAACACTGCACAACTGGAAACATTACATCGATATCTACCGTCAGTGTATCGATAATTTATTGCAACAGAGAGCGCAACAATATATTGCAATATCAATTGTTTCTCCCACCCCTTATATATATATATATATATATATATATATATATATATATATATATATATATATATATATATATATATATATATATGTATTAGGGATGCACGATATTGCAAAATCATGCGATATAGTTTCTGAATATAGCGATACCGATATTATTGCGATATTTAACATGTACCTAAAGAAATGACATTTTATTATCTAATGAAAGAATTATATTTTTTCATGCAGCAAAATATACTCAATCTATTCTTAGTTAATTAATTGTAATTACCTCTCAATAATGTTCAACTACTGAATCCAAGCCAGACGACCATGTCAATCTGACTGTATATGTTGTCATTGATAATTAAAAAGGAAATTGTTAAGTGTTCCCTTGAGTATCCCGCAGCACAGCCAAAAGAAACAAACAAAGACGACGCCGAGTCAGTCCCGCCACACGAGGCGGCAACACGAGAGCGTTGTATCCTATATTTGGACCGTGGCCAGAAGCTGAGGCAGAATCAGGTCACTCTCGTCCGTATCCATCTTTCAGCTTGCGTGCGCCTGCCAGCGCCACATACAAAGCGAGTGTACGAGGGAAGGAAGTGGCGGGATCAGCAGATATATACATACATACGGCAGGCGAGTTGCGAGAACGAGAAGGGGCCACGCAAAAAAAGCGATTAGCGGAGGGCGACTGAAAGAGATCCGCTCTCCAAAGCTCTCTGATGTATGGCCTAATCTGGGCTGGGCTGGCGCGGCTGACGAGGGCCCCCGTTCCGTTGGCTGCCGGTTCACAGAGTTAATGACACATATTCAACCGCAGAGGAAATTTCATTTCATGTCGCCGCTGCTCGGCTCTTACGGGCTCCAAAAGAGTCAATTTTCTCACAAACGTCCTTTTCACCGACAATTATTCCACACAAATTTGGACGACGACCACGCTCTAATGCGATGATTCCACATTAATAGCAAGACGAGCTTTTATGCATTATCAGTCATTGAGGGGGGAAGGTTTCCCTTGATAAAAAAAAAAAAAAAAGTATATAATGACATAATACGGCATTGGCTGATGCTAAATTGCTGACCTGTCAGGATGATCGTCACAACTGTCCTGACTAAAAGGATTAGTTGAGCTCATTGTAATTATATGATACATTCATACTCGGGCTGGAAAATTCATCGAATTCAAATCAACATCGCAATGTAGTAAAATGGCATTTTCATACCACAGATGCTGCATTTTTGTTTGGGAATTCCCACCTTCATTTCATTTGGTCGGTCAGCTTTATTTTTATTTATAAATATGCGTATATTAGGGGTGCACCGATCGATCAGCCGGCCGATTTATGCATGACGTCACTCCCACGGCAACTTGACACCATGCAAGGATTTTTTTTTTTCACTCACTCACTCACACATGTAAGCTTATGTGAGTGAGTGAGTGAGTGAGTGAGTGAGTGAGTGAAAAAAAAAATGCGTACGTGCTGTCAAGTTACAGCGGGAGTGACGTCATGCGGCCGACAAATTTGCATCTGCGACTCACTCCCCCCACCAGCTCCCGCTCTGCGACTGGTTGGAGGGCTAAACAACAGTCTGTCCAACAAAACGTCCCGCTGTTGACAAAACAAACACAAAATGACAAAATACAGGCTGGGGGGGTGGGGGTTTAGGAAAAAAACTCACCACCACACATTAACAGAAGTCCAGAGGTGTAGACTGAGAAGGAGTTAAAGTGTGTACATCCTGTATTTAAAAAGTGCATTTTCCTGAGTGAAAACGGAAGACCGTGCCTTTAAAAACAAACCAATCTTTTCCACCGATCTCATCTCTCTCCTCAGAGGTCTGAAAAAAAAATATCCTCTTCTGCTGAGATGATTAATAGGCTTTTATTTTTGAGAGAAATACTTAATGTGCACTTAAAACAAACTGTTTCCATTATTACACAGATATTGTTTAATGTTTTTCAATAAAACACGATTGGGACAATGATGGTGGCTACTTATCATGTAAAAAAAAATAAAAATCGGGATCGGCAAAAATCGAGATTGGCAGGTCAGACTTTTTAAAAGATCGGGAATCGTTGACCGGCCGGAAAATTGTGATCGGTACACCTCTAGCGTGTGTATATTTTTTTTTAGAGCACAGCTCAAATGGTTAAACATCATTGTTTCACGAAACATGAAAAATTGAAGTGATAGACATTTTTTTTGCATTATTGTTGCAATGTGTTTTACGATTTTCTGACTTGTTTTGTAGAATTGTGTGTTCACAGCAAACGCTGTTAACGCAAAGTGAAGTTCATTCATGGTTCATTTTCATTTCATTTCATCATTTTTTTTATTTTTTATAAGCTTTATTTATAAGCCTAAAACAATTATGTATAATAAATCTGATGCTATTCATTGTAATAATTTATTGTTTAAGTTCAAAGCACATGGAAAGAAGACCTTGGAAAAAGAAAAAAAACACATATTAAATCACAATACAGGAAATTTTTGAATATTTTTTAAAATTAGCGATAGACCGATATGTTTTTTTCAGGGCTGATACCGATGCCGATTATTAGTAGTCAAGGAGGCTGATAACCGACAATTGAAGCCAATATTAATTTTCAGTAAAGAAGGGGGAAAAAATATTGGCTTCCAAAATGTTTCAAATACAAACGCCAATCTTGACTTTGCTGTTAAATGTCTTAAAGCATTGTGCTTATTGAACATTTTTCAAGTTTTTTTTTTGTTTTTGTTTTTTTAAATCTTAGACGATATACTTCATTTTACATTTCTTAAAAAAAAAAAAAAATCTTCAGGGAGCTCCCAAAGTTATCAGTACGTTATCAGTACGTTAAAAGAAAGCTAAAAACACATTTCTTTGTTGTAATGTCAAACAAAAACAAAAGTTTCAGAAGTTTGCCAGGCTTAGAAGCATCTCATAAAGTTAACTGAAATCTTAAAGAAATAGTACTCGCAGATTAAAAGGATTTGAGCTTTACCTTTTATTTTTTTATTTCAGATTTTGAAAAAAAGGCCCATACTGATAGTCGTCAAAATGCCAAATATCGGTGTCGATAATCGTTGTATCTCTATTCAAAATGATCAAATTGTCAGCCTGATTTGGAATCACATGGTTAGCATGAAATTCCTTCCTTGCTGCATCTTGGCTTGTTAAAAAAAAGAAGGAAAAAAAAGGAATACATCTTGTTGTGATGAGACGGTTATTCTTCAAATTAAATATGCATTTAATTGAATAAATCTGCTTGAGATGCCTTGTGATCCGGATTCTTTATTTTTGGCGCTTCATGGAGGCATCCCGAGAGTTTCCTTTTCATTTTTTTTTTAACCAACATAGACTAAGTAGAGCGAAAATTCAGTTTGAGTCGTCACGTCGAGTAGATTTAACTTCCCTTTTTGCGTGCCACAGCGGGGACCACCCGCTGATTACAACGCAAGCGAACAAAAGCAAGATATATACGCGGCTTGATTTTAGTACTCACAAATGACGGAGAACGCTAAAAGGGCAGCAACGGGGTGCTAATTAATAAGAAACAGCGCTGAGAATTGGGGCAGAAGCACAAGAAAATGAAAACTGCACGGCAACGTATCATTTTCCGATTTATTTTGCACAACCAAATCTTTAAATATAAGACTCATATCGATGTTTTCCTAGGATGAGTGAGGCAAGCCGGCAGACAGTGTTGCCTAATCACAGAATAACGATATTGTGATGAATACTGACCTTTAGCGAGTGGTAGCATGTATGGAGATTTAATTAGCAGGTCGGCCAGCCGGATAGCGGATATGTAGATGGATGGAGTGGGATGAAGTGGAGTGGGGGGGTAGACGAGGAGGTGGGAGGGGCAGTCTGGATGGTCTTAATGAATGAACTCGTTTTTCACTTCCTGGTGATGTGGACGAGACTGACTCATCGGACAAAAAGACACTGATTAAGCATACCATTTTACCACCCGTATGTATATATTTTACGTATAGCAATGTCGAGATAAGTTCAGTCACAGATTTGTTTACATTATTGTTGCTATCTGATTTATGATTAGGGGTGGGAACCTCTGAGTACCTCATAATACGATATGCGATACAAGGCTCACGATCACGATTATCTCACCATATGACAATACCGTGATTATTGATATATATGTCAGGTAATACATTTACGATCATCTACGATAAAACTAATCAAGACGTAAACTGATGTTTTTTCAATGAGTAAATCTTTTTTTGTGCCGTCACTGAAACACAATATTAAAACTGGTGTCTTCTTCACAGTCAGTACTTTCGTGCATTTTTTTTTTAAAACAAATACCAATGTCTTCTGAACAAAGACAACTTTCTGTCAACAAATTTGTGTCTTTCATAAAAAAAAAAAAAAAAAAAACAAAACATAAATATGTCTTTGGGACACTTAAAACATTAAAAAAAAAAGTATTTATACATTTTTGGGAGCAAATGAGTTAAACACTATTGTCATGCAACATGTCACATAATCAATTGTTTCATTTTATAAACTGACAATTTTTTGTGTAACATGAAGTAAACAAATAAAATTACTTACATATTAAATCCAATTAAATCAATATCAATATTCCTGAGAAATCGTGTGCTTCAAAAGGTTGAAACATAAAATATGTTTTAAAAATGTTAAAATTGAAGATATAATACACATTTTTCATAGAAACATAAAATGCAAAACTGAGTCAGTTGCTGGAAAGATAAATGTCTTCCACAAGTCAAAGAGCGCTGATGAGTCTTGTTTGCCTGAAGACTTGCGTCCATTTCGCCGCCACTTTTATGAGGTGCTCCCCCTAGCGGCCCGCCAAGTAATTGCAATCAATGGAGCTGTTATAGTGGCTGTATATGAACTACAAATACCGTGATACTTGCGTTGGCATATCGATAATCTATCGGGAGACAAAGTATCACGATTTATTGCGATATCAATATATTGTCGTATGATTCAGTGACTTGCGTTTATAGAATTATGTCAAGTTGTCGTAGTCAACCTACACGTAACCCGGTGGGTGTTTCTTTCTTTTGTTTTTTTGTTTTTTTTGCTTGACTAGGCTGACAAAGAGAGAAGAGGGTGTTTTGCTCCGTTGTGCACTGTCGTGGGATGGAATGCAGTCGATTCCTGACTCCCTATGCCTCGGTCAAATCCGCCAAAATTGAGCCACAAGTTACACCCGCTTTTACCGAGTCAAAACGCGCTCACATGAAGGCAGAGTGTTAACGCGCGAGGGATGGCAAGTGACTACTCGAAGACACAGCCGTGCGGAACAATCAAATTAATCGTCCTGAATCCACAACGTGAAGCTGAGAGGCACATGACGAATGTGCAAGGAGGACCCGCGGCATGTTGCTTAATGACGTGTAATTCATGATCGTTAGGCGAGGAGATGACGCGGACGGGACTTGCACGCGACCTTGTCATTTTCTCATCAGCGTTAAAGGGGTGTGAACGTCGCTGGAGAAAAGCATTGTGAGGATATCTGAAGGTGTCTGGGTCGGAAATGAAAGTGAAAAAAAAAAACAAAAAACAATCAATATCCAAATTAAACAAGAAATTAAAATACTGGGTCTTATTATTTGTAATAATGAGGACTGTAGTAAAAGAAATTGGCAAAAGAAACTTGTGGTAATTAATTAAAGAAGAAACCCAGAAATGGGAAAACAAAAATACAGCCTATAAATTTAGAATAAACATAATTAAAACATATATAAAGTCTAAAATTTTATTCCTTGCTAATATCTTTCTTCTGGACCATAAAACAATCAGAATAAGTCGTGTAAATTTAGTATTGGGAACAACAAGAGAAGTTACTAAAAGAGAACTCTTGTTTAAAGGAAGGAATTTTGGAGCGGTTGAAGTGGACTCCAGACTTCAGGCTTTTGTTAAAAAAAATATGTATTTAGCCATTTCCAGGAAAGCCCCCTGGATTGGTATGAAGGCATATTAGGGCCACGTAGAAATATATATATTTTTTAGAGGGCATGGGCAATATGATGAGGAAAAAAAGTGGCAAATTTGCCACTTTTTAATATGACGAGAAAAAAAGTGGCAAATTTGGACGACGGTGCATTAGGGCTACGTAGAAATATATATACTTTTTAGAGAGTGGGGCAATATGATGAGAAAAAAAGTGGCAAATTTTCCACTTTTTAATATGACAAAAATTGTCATATTGCCCCCGCCCTCTAAAAAAATATATATTTCTACGTGGTCCTAACACGCCGTTGTAGTTTTTTGAATGATGTGAAAGCAAATAAAGCTCTGTAAAAAACAAAAGGGGGGAGAATGAGAAGATGGGAGACCCTGAAGACGACAGAGAAATTAATCAAGTGTGGGAGTGCATTTTTTGAGACCCCGTGCTTTTGTTGTTGTTGTTTTTTTGTTTTTTTTTCCTGCTGAGCGAGCGGACATGTAAAGTGTAGGCGGACGCATTTTATAGGTCACATGCCACTTGACAATGATCCATGGACGCGGGCCCTTCTGCAGACTTATACTGTTGAGCATGCATTATGTGGCTCGGCCAAGCGTGGTGCCCATTTGGGGGGGGGCGGAGGAAGCGTCCTCGCCGTCCTCTTCATCATATCCCGCTTCCTCTCTCTCGGTGCAGATTATGTAAAGCAAGCGAGGATGAACTGATTTATTCCCGTGCCCAAAACAGTCACAAAGTCAGTCAAAGCGCTTCTTTTTCATTATCTGATATAAAGCTCGGGACTGCTTTTTAAAAAAAAAAAAAAAAAAAAAAAAAAAAGAATAATCACGGAAGGAAGAATGGCTTCATTGTTAATCTGATGGAGGATTACTTCATGCTGTGAACATTATCCAATCACTGGAATCCTCTCTAGAACAATCTGGCAGTATGTACGAGGCTACATCATTTCACGCGGGATTAACATCGCTCCATCGGATCATGATCATTATGTGATGATGTCATATAAGGGCATTTATGACGACATTGATCATGTAGAACTGATTTGACGCTGTTTTAGTACCATTAACTTATTCAAACCCAAAACGTGGAAAGACGTTTTTTGTTTTTTTTAATACTTTGTCCTTCATTCCCAAAAACGTACTTATACGTTTTGTTGTTTTGTTTTTTTGTTTTTTTATGCAAGAGCACACAACACATAAGGCTTTGATGCAGCTTCTTATGTGAAGAGGTGGCTTAAAGCAGTGGTAGTAATTACAAAAAAAAAAAAAATGACCACCAGGTGGCAGCAGAGTATAAGAGATCAGCCAGGGTCATGTTGCAATAAGCTCTTTTTGTGAATGTGAATGAATATTGATGAAACTTAACTGTATACTAATGCTAATTGCTGCAAAATGGAAACATGTGCAAATATATTTTTTTCCTGATGAAAGAAGAGATGCTAATCTTTCTTTTGATAGGTTCCATGTTTTTATAGCAATCGAACACAATATTCTGTGGGCCTTGCAAAATCAGTCCAAATCCAGTCAAACAGTCGGGACGACGAGGTTGTGTTTGACTGAAAATGGCTGCGAATGAATGAGTTACAATAATAGTGAATTGCAACCGCTCAAGAACAACAGCGAGAGGTGGAGGTGCGAAAATAAAGATTATTTCATAAACTAGTTTGAGTCATTTTCTTCCCCCAAAACAAGCTTTTTGCTTATGCTAAACAGCCACATGGATAGCGACAAGGGTGGTTTGCCATGGTTACTTCCAAAATCAGAGCCAGAAACAAGAAATTTGTCAAAAGGAGACTCATGGAGACAAATAGACAAATAGTGCTCCCCATCTGTGCGTCGAGACGATTCAGTAATGAGGCTGTGGGGGGTAACACGTCTTCTAATTGGACCCCAAAAAAAAAAGAAAAAGAAAAGCATAGCAACTTCAAAAATCTAGAGAAAAACAACAAACGTGATTACATAATTAGTTGCAATATAGGATGTGATGGGTGATGTAAGTAGCGTGCTTTGTATTTGGGATTTGATAGTGATCAAATAATGCAAAAAAGCTAGCTATGAAAAATTATGGCTGCCTTGAGGTCATCAGATCACCGTTGTAATTAATATGATCAAACTATGTCATCATTTCATTCCACAATACTATTATCTTCTGATTAATGGGATCAGGTGTCCATGTCACTATTTTTTTTTTTTTTTTTTTTTTTTTTACGACTCCACCCATCAACTCCCCGCGCCGGGATTTACCCCGCCTTCACGTGCCATGTGAAAGATGGATGTTACCACTCGGAAACACCAAATTACGACCGAGTTGTATTCATGTGACTTTTGTTATTATAGCAAAATTGTGTAATGCTTCTTCATAATCATGTAGATTCTAAAACAGCCTGCTGTGCTAGCGGACGTTGACGCCCTTAGAAGTGTTCATATTTTTGGAAAACTTGTCAGGAGTGGCAGAGCTATCGCGAGATGCTGTGACTATCGCGAGACCGGTAGCGAGACTGGGAAAATCTAACATGGCGGCGCCCTGCTGCTAAAATAGAATTAGCTTTATATTTCTAATTAAACCCGAATTTAACGACTAGATAAATTAATTTTTTTTCTTTTCTAAGAAAGATCGGAAATATTATCCAGTGTGGACGACCTCGAACGCTTTATTGACGATTATTTTTATAGCTGCGCGATGGATGATCTGGTGGCTAGTCGTGATAATCCTTCGAAAAAAAGGAAAAATGACTCGTCAACAGATACGGATGATTTAGTAACCGCTGACGTATCCGTGAGTATGCTGGATTCCATAAATAAAAAACTTGACGTCCTCTGTCTTATCCGCGAGGACGTCAAAGAATTAAAGGCAAGTTTGGAATTCGTTAGCCAACAGGTAAGCGATCTCCAATGAGATAATTCCGAGCTACGCTCCTCTCTCGTAGCTGTCACAACCGAGTTGGAGACGATTAAAAAGGAGAATAAAATGCTAAAGGAAACGGTCTTAGATGTTCAATCCCGTAGTATGCGGGAAAATCTAATATTTTCAAGTATATCCGAAAATACCCCAGATAATCCAGAGAGCGAGATAAAAAATTTATGATATTATCGCTAAAGATCCCTCAGGAGACGGTAAATAATATCTCTTTTCACCGTGTACACCGGCTCGGAGCTCGTAAGGGCAATAAGCCCCGTCCTATTATTGCTAAGTTCGAACATTTTAAACATAAAGAATTGGTAAAAAGTAAAGGACGGGAGCTCAAAGGGACATCTTTCGGGATGAATGATCAATTCCCAAGAGAGATAAACGAGCGGCGAAAAGTACTGTTTCCTATAATGAAACAAAATAGACAGGAGGGTAAACGGACTTCGATGGTCGTTGATAAATTATATATCGACGGCCAGCTATTCCGAAACCCAACCTCGACCCCTTGGCTGTTCTAACTGATAATTGGTAGAGCCGAGTATTGTGTGATTATTTGACGTATGTATATGTATGTGTATGTATATGTGTATATATGTATATATATGTATATGTATATATATGTGTATGGATATGTATGGATAATGGGTTACGAAACTGAGAATATGAATTTATATCATGTATAGGCTATATAATAATAATAATAATAATAATAATAATAATAATAATAATAATAATAATAATAATATAAAAATATAACTTAAAAATAATAATAATAATAATAATAATAAAAATAATAATCTCGCTTAGGTCACTATTTACTGTATTTACTGTATTGTTATGTTGAATCCCCCACAGATTTCCTTCACACTCACCTCCCCCCTCGTTTCTTCACTATTATACTTATCTACTTGTTATCTCTCTCTTTATATAAATTATATAAATTGCCTAATTACTCTTTTGCTATCCTACAATATGTTAATATTAATAAGCAGCTCATATAGATGTATACATAAGACTGAGTCTATATTGCTTGTATGCAGAAATTAGTTCTGGTCTCCTGAAATGTGTGTGGCGCTCGCTCCCAGGCAAAAAGAATAAATATTTTAGACCATCTCTCAAAATTTAAGGCAGATATTTGTCTCCTACAAGAAACCTACTTACAAAAATCAGAAGAAAAATTATTTATAGATAAAAATTTTAGTCAAGTTTACTCTGGCTCCTATAATAGTAGACAAAAGAGGTGTCTCTATACTTATACATAAGAATTTATTCTTTACTCTAAATAATATAGTAATAGATTTAGAGGGCCGATATATTATTATCCAGGTAACTATATTTAATAAAGTATATACAATTGGTAATTTATATGCCCCAAATAATGATGACCCGGATTTTTTCCATGAATTTTTCTCTCGGTTACTCGATTTAGCAACAAATTCTACTATTATTATTGGAGGTGATTTTAACACGGTCTTAAACCCATTAATAGATCGTTCTAATAATACGATATATACAAGGCGATTACGATCCGCTGAAGTAATAGATGAATATATGGAGGATTTTGGCCTCAGCGATGGCTGGAGACTTCAAAACCCAACTAAGACGGAATTTACTTTCTTCTCTGCGGTGCACCGATCATTCTCAAGAATTGATTTTTTCCTTACAAATAATTCTATTGTTGATAAAACTGCTATAAAAATACATTCTATAATTATAAGTGATCATGCACCAGTCTCCCTCACTCTACAAATTGACTCTACCTTTAAACTACCCCCGATATGGCGTTTTAACATCTCATTACTGAAAGACGTAGAGTTTGATAAAATTATTAGAAGGGAATGGGCAGATTTTTGGGAAATAAATGACTCTCCAAATATATCTCCATCTCTTCTCTGGGAAGCAGGGAAAGCGGTAATTAGAGGGAAAATTATATCATATTCAACTTATAAAAAGAAACAGGATCAAAAATTAGAAAAATACCTGGAAGATAAAATTAAACAACTAACGGGTGAATATGCATTAAACCCAAATAATCAAATATGGACAGAACTACAGAATATAAAAATACAGTTAGATAACATGTTATCTAAAAAGACAGAGTTTATAATACAACAGTTGAGATATAATAATTTTGAACATAATAATAAATCAGGTAAATTTCTGGCAAATCAACTTCAACGGAATCGGGAAAAATCTCTTATAACGGCTATTAAAGATATAAATGGTGAATGCACACAATCACCAGAAGAAATTAACCATATTTTTTATAACTATTATCGAAATCTATACTCAGAAATTAATAGACCTAACCCTGAACATATTGAGGTATTCCTAAATAGCTTAAATATACCTCAGTTATCTACTGAACATAAAGATATTCTAGATGCCCCGCTTACTATAGATGAGTTGTATCGTGCTTTAGACAGTATGCCTAATGGCAGAGCACCTGGTCCAGACGGCTATCCGGTTATATTTTTTAAACATTTCTGGTTAATGTTTGCTCCATTATTTCTAAGAGTAGTAACTGAAATTAAAAGTAAGGGTGATATACGTCAAGATATGAATATAGCAGCAATTAAACTTTTATTAAAGCCAGAAAAAGACCCCACCCTCCCGTCAAGTTACCGACCGATATCACTAATTAATACCGATATTAAAATTATCGCTAAGGCCTTGGCATCTCGACTAGAGACAGTAATCTCGACAATCATTCATAGCGATCAAACAGGTTTTATTAAAGGTCGTCATTCTACTAATAATATTAGGAGGCTCTTTAACTTGATTAGTATGTCACAGCGGTATGATAAAAAGGCAGTTGTTATTTCGCTGGATGCAGAAAAAGCCTTTGATAAAGTTAACTGGTCCTTCCTCTTTGCTGTCTTAAATAAATTCGACTTCGGAGAGTCATTCATTCAATGGGTCTCAATATTATATGATTCTCCTAAAGCTACAGTTACTACTAATGGGATTACATCACAGAGTTTTACTCTACAAAGGGGTACAAGACAAGGGTGCCCAATGTCTCCTTTATTATTTGCTATATTTATTGAGCCGCTTGCATTAGCTATACGTCAGGATAGACGGATCCAAGGAATCCACTCCGGGACAATAGGTCGCTTGCACATCGTAATGCATCATGGGAGTTTTTCCTTCGGGCGCCATATTGGGTGTCCGCCGGTTCACAAGGTACACTCGCGAGTTACACGGTAGAGCTCATCAACCTGATGTAATTTTCGCAGTATTTTCACGATTTACCGGAAGATCAAAAACAACGATACAGGCAGAAGGTGTCTCTGTGTGGCGGGATTGATCCTAATTACGTCCTGACCAAGGGTGATTTTTTTTTTGACGGAGAAAGCTTGCTGGCCAAATGTGACATCTCTGGACATCTTTCCCTACCTCGTGTTGACAACATGCTCCATAACACGCCAACAAATCCTTGGAGGCTTACAATTATTTTGTAAGCGGGTGGATACAGAGTGTAAACTTTAACATCGCATCAGAAGAAACTGTTGCTGTTGCACGTAAGTAAACCACATGGTGTTGGTAATTCTGCACACAAAAATGTTGATTTGTTCTCAGGCTTCCTGTTATCATTGTGTTTACATGCACAGCTGGGTTTACCTGATGTGGTTTTTCTAATCATTTTATAACAGGCAAATATGGCAGAGCGTATAAGAATAAAAAGTAACTATGCACAGCCTCCCCGTGGCTTAATTAAATTTAATGCTACCCTTTCACTAGTTACATGTTACTTAATCAACTTACTCTAAATGGTTAAGGTTAACCACTCTCAGAGGACGTATTTTTAGTTTCAGTTTCCAGTACAATAAAACTACTGGTAACTACTGAGCATACTGACAGCTTTTCTTATGATCTCACGGTTAAGGAGGCTGTCACAACACCCAATTTCTGTCTGGTGCCGGATGGCAACAATTCCCATCACTTGTCATGACAACACCAATATTATTACCAGGTATGTATGGCTTTACTTTTTGTAGTTTCTTCTTTAATTCTATGTTTCATATTTTCATTACAATGTTTGTAATATTTTCAGATTCAGGCACAGATGAGTTTAACTGGACGGACTTCTGCGACTTTGTGGTGTGGACAAAGTGTGATTGAGCGAGTCCACCCAGATCGCTCGTTTTGGCCAGCTGGAAAAGCCAGAGTTTTTTTTCCCCAAAGTCCCCTCCTTACCTGAACTGCTCGGGAGAGCATTTACTAGATCAGCAGTGGACTTCCAGTGTTCCTGCTCAGCCGCTGTCACCTACCACTTGCTCATGTACTTCAAAGATGCGGAATAAAGTAGTTTTTTGTGCTGCAGCAGATTGTAAAATCAAATGATATCACTTGAAGTGTGCCAATCTAGACTGCCAAAAGGACAGTGGTTTTGTGACAAGTGTGAAACAAGGATTATTGGGAAAACTGTAACACAGTACTGGTACTTGTCTTACATTAAACAAATTTAAAAGAGAGCAACTTTTTCCTCTGTACATAGCATAATGAAAGTCATTGCGTACCCCATCAACATTACATCATACCGTCATCTCAGGATGGTAGGCACCTGTGCTAAAATAAACTACATTAATTAACAGTTCAATTTTTAACCCTGAAATTACTACATCTAATCATTATTCACTTCATTTTTTGTGCTTTTAGAAATAATAGAGATTTATGCCATTACTTTAAGAGGGACCATATTGCACATTGAGTCAAATCCTGTCATTTGTATTATGTATAGCTTTGTAAACAAACCCAACAATAGAATTTGTATAAACGCTGCCTTTATTAGCGCCAAACAAACAGTCGCATGTTGTCCTCCTCCAATGCTTTGATGCTCGCCTTCGTTTCCATCATGTCATTGGCAATCAAGTCGGTGTGGCATGAGATCCCTAAAGAAAAAAATAAATAAAAAATCACAAAAAAATACGGTACCAGTAATAGGTTTAATATAGTAAAGTAGTATAGTTTTTTTGTCAGTGTAAAAGAAATGTACACATTTTGTTGCATTTTTTAATGTATGAACATTGCTACAGGCAAATACTTATTTCTATAAACACTTCCAAATGTCTCTAAAATATAAGGTGCGTGTACACACACAAACATAAACACATACATTCACTCATGCATACAATATATCATGTAATGAATTCTGAGTGGCATACCAGAGTCAATGATGTCAGCAGTACTTGAGGTTACAGGTTACTGGAGCCATCTGGCTGCATAACTGCAACAATCTCTGCCACTTCGAGTCGTCTTTTCTTTGCTTGTCTCTCCTGTGCACGTTCATATCTTGGCACCGACTGGGCTGAGACATAGATGTTGTAACTTGGGACCCAACTTTAATGTTGGAGCCCAGTCGGGATGATTGGACAGAAAAACGGGCGCAGGGCGACCTGTTAAAATAAACAAATATATGAACAAATAAAATATGGAAAGACTGGTTATTTTACCGCAGTAGGGTGGCCGTGAATAAGTTCTTTAGCATGATGTGTAGGCTACCGGGGGTCTGTTTTCTTGCATCACCCCCGGGGGTCTGTTTTCTTGCATCAGCCCCTTCTGTCTCTTTTTTTTCCAAGTTTACATTTTGCCACCAAAAAACATGTTATCGGCATTAAAAGCCCAAGACTAATCAATCCAATTTCAGCAGTAAACACTTTGCACTGGCACTACTTGGGTGAAAATGTTCGATGTTAGCTTTCGGCTAACGTCCGCTAGCCAGCTTGTACTACCGAACTTGCTTGCTCATGAATCCAAAACATAAGCAACTTGCCCATATATGGGCGGTCGAAACGTTATTAATCCTCATGCATTCAATAAAGGTAAACAAGCTTACCGCTCACAAAGTGATCGCTGCACACACGAGCCCAAAGTAACGACTTCCCTCCGGAGTCCGCACTCCTCTGTCTCCAGGCCCTGGTTCCTAATTATTTTCGGAATTCTGAAAAAAGACCGACCATTTTCCCCCTTGGCTTTGTTCGAACAGCCAACGATGCAGCAACAATGTACCATTTTAAACGCAGAAAACAAACGTGATAGATACGTGTTAGACCGAATCGCTACGTAAATGGAGGCCACCCAGCATGGCGACTACGAGAAATCCGAGGCGGAAGTGACGACATGTGCAAGCGACCTATAGAACATAAAATTAATCTATATGCCGATGATATATTACTCTATTTAGAAGAACCTGCTATCTCGCTAGGGGAAGCATTTAACTTAATAACTAAATTCTCTCACTTATCAGATTACTCTATTAACTGGACAAAATCAACATTATTACCTATTACAGAAAATTCATGGAACCCTACAAGTCAGGATCCACACTACTCATTTCCTACAGGAGGTGTTCCGGGCGTCTGGGTCGTGCGTCTGGGTCGGCTCGCCGACCGGTGTCCGCTCGGGTGGCTTGGGGGTGGCCTTGGTGCTGCCGCGGCCTGGGGATTCCGGGGGGGGGCGGTGCTCACTTTGCTGGACCGCGGTTGACGGCTTCTTTCTTTGGTGGTGGTCCTTATGCATGCCAGATCCATCGCACCAGCATCTACTGAAACTCAAACAGAATTTGCCTCTCCCTCCCACAGCCCCTTGAATCAGTGGGTGCTGGTGTCTGTGGATCTCACTTTGCTTTATCTATCCTTCCCTCCTTCGTCTCTTTAGTTTTTCCTCTGGTCACTTGAGATCTCAATTTATTGGAAGTTTGAGGTTTCTGGGGTTGGCATAAGACTCTGGTTTTGTAACCACGCAGGAGGGGTTTGGTTGGTGCTGGATTTCACTTTGATGGATTGGATGTACTGGCTTCTATGGATCTCACTCTGCCTCATCGATCCTTCCCTCCTTCCTCTCTTTAGTTTTTCCTCTGGTCTCTTGAGATCTCGCTAATTTGCTGGAATTTAGAGGCTTCCGGGGTTGGCGTAAGACTTTGATTTTGTAACCATGGGGAAGGCAGGAAGTGTTTGGTCGGTGCTGGATTTCACTTTGATTTATCTTTCTTTTCTCTTTATTTTTTCTGACCTTTTCTCTGGTCTCCTGACCATTTGAAGCTCACGACTCTGGCAAGATTCTGAAGTACCTGGTTAAGGCGAAGGGTAATGGGATATTTATAAGGTTTTAGGTGAATTAATGAGTATAAATTTATACGTATTTGCACGCACACGCACGCGCACGCGCACGCACGCACGCAAACGCACACACGCAAACGCACACACACGCAAACGCACACACGCAAACGCACGCACACATACACACACACACACACAAAAAAAAGAGCAATGATGATAAGACGTTGAATCGGTAAGACTACCGAATGAACAATTCTGAGCTCTTTAAAAAAAAAAAAAAAAAAAAAAAAAAAAAAAAAGGAAGTGTTCATATTTATTGAAAAGTTCTCTCAACTCAGAAACTCACAACATGAGGGGGCGTTCATGTGCAGTTTTCTACTCGACATGTGGTATTTACCATAATTACGATACCACGTGAAGGCAGCATAAATCAAGGTAAACAGTGCGGACAACGGAACTTAATAGCGCCGCAATCCGGCGGGCAACTTGCGCCATCTAATCACGAGGCGGCGGGTGAAGGAATGAAAACATACCCCGATGCCGTCAGATGGTCGGCCGAGGGACGATTTATAAACACGAGTCGTCCGTCTTGCTTTATGACAAACATTTGGATGCAGATTGCTTTTAATGTTGAGGGGCGAGCATCAATTTGCATTCGCAGGCTGCTTTGAGGCACTCATTTGCCAAGAGGGAGTTTGAAAAGTCTTTGCTCAGAAATGTTCTTGGAACACTACTCACCTTCAACCAACTTCAGCAAGCAGTCCTGAGTCAAATTGCTGCTGGACAAACAGTGCGGCACATTGGTCTTGTCTTTAACTTCCAACTAGGTCCTAGTTACTATACTCAACAAAAATAGAAATGCTACGCTTCTGTTTTTACTCCCATTTTTAATGAGATGAACTCAAAGATCTAATACTTCTTCCACATACACAATATCACAATTTCTCTCAAATATTGTTCACAAACCAGTCTAAGCCTGTGATAGTGAGCACTTCTCCTTTGCCGAGATAATCCATTCCACCTCACAGGTGTGACAACTCTTAGATTAGTGCACAAGTGTGCCTTAGACTGCCCACAGTATAAGGCCACTCTGAAAGGTGCAGTTTTGTGGAAAAAAAAAAAAAAAGCCCCACCCCCTTCCTGAAAAAACAAAACTGCACCTTTAGAGTGGGCTTATACTAAATACCTGTGCACTAATGATGGTGTCTAATCAGCATCTTCTTATGGCACATTTGTGAGGTGGGACGGATTATCTCGGCAAGGGAGAAGTGCTCACTGTCACAGATTTAGAATGATTTATGAACAATATTTGAGAGAAATTATGATATTGTGTATATGAAAGAACATCTCGTAAAAAATGGGAGCAAAAACAGAAGTGTTTATATTTTTGTTGAGTATAGAAATACTGATGCTGATACTGATACTATCAGTATTAAGTACTAATTTATTGATTCATTTATTTATTTATTTAGCTATTTTACTTGTGAACTATTACATGGAAATGTTGATTCATTTCATTTCTTGCAGCCTCCTGGCTTCACGTGAAAAGCGCGTGTGTGATTTATCTCCCGCTGTGTCCACCACCGTCACTTCTTCAGCAGGGTCTAATGCGGCATTCGAGGATGGTCGGAAGTCGGATTTTTCAAACCAGGAAGTGTGTACGGGAACGCCCCCTTCAACTCGGAAGTTCCACTTGTGAAGTCGGAAAACTTCACCGACGGACTACAAGTACGTCATACTAAAATGGCGACCCGTTTGAAATGGTAAAACCATTTAGCTGAGTATAAAACTAGATAGCTTTCTTCATTCATAAATATTGGACATAACTTGACGTAACGCAACGTACGTGACAGTATGCTGCTATCTCCCGGCATGAAATGATACGGTCAACTACTGAACTGTATGGAATGCTTATGAAATAAGATCATAACAATAAATGAAGCAAAATTACGAGAAGGTAAGTTTGCTGGTGGTCAAAAATGAGTTTTAAGAACTAAATTAAAAAACAATTTACCACTGCCATGTTGGTTGTTTACTTTTGCCTCGAACGCTTTTAGGTCTGAACTGGGAAAAACAACTCGTATATATCCGACTTCCCACCATCCTCCAATGCAGCATAATTCACGCGTTGGCAGCAATGATAACTTGGCTTGTGGTGAAATAGCAGCATTCCATGCTAGCGCTAACCCCAGCGTGTGCCCTTGCACACACACACACACACACACACACACACACACACACACACACACACACACACCCATACACTTCCCCTCCCCACTGACAGCTCCGCCGGCTGCGGGTGTAATTTATCCTGCCCTGGAGCGGGCAGGCGACGGCGGTCCGGCACGTGCGCCCACAAGCCAAAGACGTACTCCCAGATTTACGTTGAAGCCGACACACGAAAGGGTCAAATCCTCAGAGAGTCAACGGCAAAGCGCTTGGCAGACCGGCTGCATCCAGAAATATGACCTTGAGCGTACAAGATACGTTTATTGACGATTGTAAGCGCGTGTGGGAATTGCTGTCGGTCCGCCTACTGAATGAAGGACTGTGTCAAATTGCCACTTTTTCTACTAGTGCTTTTATTCCAGCTTTTTATGTGCTACTATTCAGCTTGTAAAGGTTAAGGCCAATTACTTCCCGTCTCTTTGTTGATCAGTATGTCATGAAACCGTTCTTTTTATAAAGCATCGGCGTATGCTTTCACAGCAGGTTTGCACTGTATATAGTAAGAAGATTGTCAGAAGCCATTTGGGGCACCTTTACTGATATCTTTATCCACTAGTGGTTCACTAAGCATGGGGCTGCTTTAGAAAGCAAACAAATGCAAATGGACAAAAAGGTAATTTTCTCTTTCTTAGGGTTGGCCGCTTTTATTAAGCAAGGAAAAGAAATAAGATTGTTTGGGCTTTTGAAAGCAGTCAAAACACTCAGGGGCATATTCACTAAGAAAGCGCTGCGTCCGGTAATAGCGCGAAATATTGCACCACAACTGCAGACGCAGTCTGCGCCCAGTTACCAACCTATTCACTAAGGATATTGCTCTAATTATATACCGGCGCAAACACGCCCACAAAACAGACAGCTTGGAGCAAATTTGCACCTGATTTACCACACATGGCAACGGATTTGCGCCAACAACATGGTTGTTATAGTAACAGTTGCGAGAAAGATGACATTATCAGAAAGCGTGGTTGGACCGAGAGTAAGCGTTTAGAGCGCCATTAAGCTGTACAGAGCAGGGAGGACGACAACGACGTCATTCATTCATAAAGTACAAATTATTGGTGCGATCGTGTTTTAAAAATATTTTTTCAGAGGTTGGCGTGGCTGTACAGTATGCATCTGGCACGTAAAAATGATCGTAAAATGCCTCCCCGCTATTGCCGATCAGCCCGGGTTACGCGATGTGTCTTAAACTAACACGGAAATATTTCCCCCTCGCTCTCTTTTTCTCTCTCTCTTTCTCTCCTCTCTGCGTGATCAGCCGCGCATGTTGTGCGGCAAATGGCATGCCCTGCCTGAGATCGAGGTGCGTCAGGTTAATACATGCTTTCCAAAAACGTTATTTGCATCACGCAAACGCGGTGTTGCTATTTGCGCTGGCGTTAGTGAATTAGATGCTGTATATCAATGAGTCTCATTTGCATTGGGGTGGGCATATTTTGCGTCAAATGTATGCAAATTACATCATTTACATACGCGCACCGTTACGCAATCTATTCGGCAGAGCACTTAGTGACGGATTTCCCCATCTGCGCGTGTTTAGTGAATTAGGCGCTCCCTAATTGCTCCATTTTTGCCGGTTAGCGCGGTGCAAAGGCGTCGCAAACCTTTAGTGAATAGGCCCCTCGGCATCCAATTTAACCCTGCTTTCTTTACATGTCTTTGTCTTTGCTACTTTGTGGGGCCCATACACGTGCGTTTTTAGAGGTTTAACTACCATTGTGGGGACCGACTTGAAATCGTGGGGACATTTTTGGTGGTCCACACAAGTTTAGACCTCTTTTAAGGGACAAGACGTGGTTTTAGAGTTTAGCTTTGAATTGGGTTGTGGTTGAGGTTAGGAATGGGGCTTTGCAATCAGTTTGGATGGTTGAGTTAGGGAAAGTACGAAAGGACTTGAAATTGTGGGGACATTTTGGTGTCCCCACAAGTTCAGACCTCTTTTTGAGGGTCAAGGCTCGGTTTTAGGGTTTAGGTTTGAATTGGGTTATGGTTGAGGTTAGGGTAAGGAATGGGGGTAGGAAATATTTTGGATGGTTGAGGTTAGGGAAAGGTTTAGGGAAAGTACGAAAGGACTTGAAATTGTGGGGACATTTTGGTGGTCCCCACAAGTTCAGACCTCTTTTTGAGGGAAAAGACTTAGTTTTAGAGTTTAGCTTTGAATTGGGTTGTGGTTGAGGTTAGGATTAGGAATGGGGCTTGGCAATCATTTTGGATGGTTGAGGTTTGGGAAAGGGTTAGGGAAAGTACGAAAGACTTGAAATTGTGGGGACATTTTGGTGGTCCACACAAGTTCAGAACTCTTTTTGTGGGTCAAGACTTGGTTTTAGAGTTTAGGTTTGAATTGGGTTATGTTTTAGGTAGTGTTGTTCCGATACCGTTTTTTGGCCCCCGATACCGATTTCGATACCCAGCTTTGCAGTATCAGCCGATACCGATATCATACCGATACTTAAGTTTTTTGTTTTTTTTTCCTCAACATGAAAAAGCTGTCCTGCCATTGGTTCAGAGCATTCAAGGGCCAATAGATTATCTTAGATCGGCATGAAGTGAGCATGTCACATATCAGTGAATGTCGTGCACGAGCAAGACACAAGATGCTGCATCCAAAATCCTATATTGGCGTTGGTTAATTTGGTTAATTAATGGTATCGGCATGTTACTTGTGAGTAGTCACCGATACCAATACCACTGTTTTAATGTAGTATCGGCGCCTCTGCCGATACCAGTATCGGTATCGGAACAACGCTAGTTTGAGGTTAGGTTAGGGTAAGGAATGGGGCTAGGCAATCACTTTTGATATTAGGTTAGGGAAAGGCATTATGTCAATGACAAGTCCCCCCAATGATACAAAGAAACGTGTGTGTGGGTGTGTGTGCATGTGTGGGGGTGTACATGTTTGTGTGTGAACTGAATCACTGAATCTGTAATGTTGTTACAGGGCGAGTGAATTATGGTAATTTGGCCCAGCATTTGGCTGCATTGTTTCAAAAGGCTGAGTGAATAGTAAACATCACATCATAATGAGACAGAACCCGAACCCACCCAAGAAAAGGCCACTCATCAATCCCCCCCTACCCTCCCATACTTCATCTCAGCCATAATGAGACGAGCATTTGCATCACGCTTACCTGTGCTCGCCTGAAATAAACAGCAAGAAGTCAACAAAGTGTGTCGTACGTCCAAGCAAGTAACTCACCGCGCTGCTGCAGGGGATGTCTTTGACCTTAAGCCAGGCCAGGTCCAGGGTACCCTCGCCCTTGTAGCACGACTGCAGCCTGTCCTTGATCCTCTCGTTGATTTTGCGCAGCGAGAAGACGCACAGGGCCGAGTCCTGGGACTCCTGCTGCGGCCGCCGCTTCTGGCCCTTGGAGAAGACGGCGAACAGGACGTCGTCATCCGGCGCCACGTCCAGTGAGTGGGCCAGGTTGGCGCCCGCTTTGGAGAGGTAGGCCGCCTCCAGCAGCCGGTACTCCACGTTGCCGCTGACGCATCCGATCGGCACCTCCACGTACGAGTTGAAGGCGGTGTCGGCTTTACAAAGGCGGACTATCTTGGAGGTATAGACCTGTTCCCGGCCCGCCGATGATGATCCAGTGGTCGGCCCGCCCCCCATTTCCGGCTGCAACGTAAGAAAGTAGACAAAGCTGCCACTGGCAAAGCCGTAAATGTAATAGATGTCAAAGTCCGGGATGACGGTGAAGGTATCTGAGGGGATCTTAATCATGGAGGCCACAAACTCATCGTGGAAGACGTAAGCGAACATCCCATCCTCCTCGGAATTCCTGGCCAACTTGCGACTGGAGATGGTGGGGAAGTACTCCGGTTTACCGTCCACCGCCGTGGCGACGAACAGCATGTCCGGGGAGGCGTTGCCGTAGGAAACGATGACGCCAAAAACCGAGCCGCTTTCGTTGACGCCGGAGAGGTAGTGTTCCTTTTTGTGGAAGGGTTCTCCCAGTTTGAAGAGGTCATCCAGACGCAGCAGTTTGCAGATGCCCTGGTAGAGGCTGCCGCACGCCAGCAGCCGGTTTTCCCGGTAGTCCATCAGCAGCATCTTGTTGACATTGTTGGTGAGCGTCAGCGGCTCGCTGCAAGGCTGCACGATCCGCGGTGGGTAGCACTTGCGGTTGTCCTCATCCGGGCCGGTCTCATGTGACACCTGCACCTCCAAGCCCGGCGACAGTTTATAGATACGATTGACCGCTCCCAAGTAAACGTTGCCGTTGCGATAGTCCACCGCCAAATGGTTGAATGTCCATTCGGGGTTCTCGGCGTGAAACGACGCGTACTCGTCCTCCTCGAGAGACGCCGTGATCACTTGGGAACCCGACTCCGGCGCTCTCGCCGCCGTATTTGACGTGGCGAGCGGCGCCAACGTGGAAAGGAAGCAGCATAGAAAGAAGCAGGTCCGTGTCCTGGCGTGGGACGTCATGACGGTGCCGAGGGGTGGGGGCTGCGAGGAGAGGGGATGGATCAGGATCAAGCCTCTTTCAAGATGGAGGGCATCATGCACCTAGAAGGCAACAAGAACACAGTGAGAAGTGGCACAAATTTAGCCCAAAGAATCAATGTATGGATCAAGCAGCGAAGATGAGGAGTCATCTCAGAGGAGGTCATCAACGTGCGCCACCTTGTTGCCTCTGTACACCTAATTGATTCTCCCTTCAGAGTAGCAATTTGCAACCTTTGGCCATTTCTCTGCTGCCTCCCAATAGGGCACATCACCTGCTGACTCTGCACACTGTGCAGCACCTTCGCTTTGTCTTTTACAAACTAGCACAAAGGGGAGCAATAATTGCGGCGGGAAAATGCTAGCGCTTGCAGAAATAAGCCTACCGATATGTCGCGAGGTCACTCCAAACAATCATTTTCTGCATGCAATTTGGAAGGGAAGACTACCCTAGGAAATAGCAGCCACTTCCTGTAAACACGGCTCTCCCTTGTGGATGTCACCTGCTCGTTAGTTCTCCCTGGTGGGAAGTTGGCAATCATCTGTGCGGCATCCAGGCAGGCATAATAATCAACCTGAGCAGCCTACGTTTTGCACGACAGATCAAAAGATGACCGACCAACGAGCTTCAGCGCGAGGTAACTGTGCAGTTATTGATCCTAAATCCCTTGGGAGGCGACGAGAAGAGGATTTAGACAATAATCAGTAGTGGTTTTCGGGTATGTGTATTATGTGTGGCCCCATAGGACATTTTGCCTTCCACACCCCGAAACCAAATGATTCCAATGATATGAAGCGATTCCAAGACACAGTGGTACCTTGGCTTACGAGTGTGCCAACTTCCGATAATAATCTAGATGTGGAACTGCAACGCTGCTCCCTCTCCTCCCTCAAGAGGCCACAACAAAGCACTCCCTCCCTTGCTATCTCTAAGCAGTGGCTATGAATAGAAGACTGAACAAAGGGAGATATTAAAGTGCAAGATGTCGAGGTTGCACTTTCACCTATCAAGTTAGCTTAGCAAGCTAATGCTAATTTTAGCTTAGCATGTTAGCTTAGCACGCTAATGCTACTGGTAGATTAACGTGCTAATGCTAATGCCAAGGTTGCATGCTAACGCTAATGCTGTTAACATGCAAATGTTAATGCTAATGTTAGCATGCTAATGCTAATGTTAGCATGCTAATGCTAATACTAATGTTCGCACCTTGAACTCTACTGCACTCCCGAGGTCAAGCTTAACTGTAGATGTGGTTTGTTCAGTTGGTTTTAGTGGGATTTCTTAGACAAAGTGATGTATGGCACAAATTTGACTAATTTCGAGATTCAGTTCTTGCCTGTAAAAAGTCACAAGCAACCATTTGGAAAAATCTAAATTCAACTTGCTCCAAATTGGCCCATTTTCCGAGAGCATTTAGACAATCTTTTATGGATCTGTCAGGAGCCCCTTTTAGCTGTAGCGCTGATGATGATGGCGTAAGTGGAGGGTCGGGGCGAGACGTGACAATTAGGAGGCGATGGCGTTCAAAAGCAAGAGCCTGACAAAATAATCTATTTCTATTCAAAGAATAAAGCATGTTAAGTGCAAAAAAAAAATAAAAAAAATGAGGACGTGCAAATGAAGATAGCATCTTCGGTAAAAATCTTAAAAGTTAGAACACAAGAAGCGAATGGGATTAAGAGAGTGTGAGTGAGTGACAATGAGAGTAATTATGAATCGAGAGGATTAGGAGGAAAGGAAAAACAAAATTTTGCATCATTATATCAGTAATTTGATCTGTGTCGTTTTGACACGATCGTCCAATTACGATGTGCGTTCCTTGCATGCAGAAAATGCTAATTATTCGTAAAACCACCGCTCTTGGATGGATGTAAGGGATGCTAGATGCGCCGTGGCATGGCTCAACGGCGGCATGGTCGTCGTCCCACCGCAAGATTGTGGGTTCCATCTTCAGACCTTGTGACCATGTCCAAGTGTCTTTGAGCAAGGTAGTGAACCCCCAGTTGTAAAATGAGGAGATGATTCAAGCGCACTGAGTACCTGAGGTAGAAAAGCCCATTCCCCATTTTAAACTGTAAACTCCAACCTGGACATCATCAAACACAAACTTCATCTGATGATGAATAGTCACCATCATCAATGAAATGAAGCTGCACCCTTGAACTAATCCTGCTAGCTACCCTTCCATCCATCCGCACGGGGAAATAAATAAAGATTGAGCGATCAGGCCTGACACGGGGCTAAACTAACACCCTGAGCAGATGGCGCACTCACACCCTCGCAGGAAGACAGTCGCGGCAGAGGAGGAGGTGGCGGCGGTGGCGAGGATCGAGCCGTAACGTCGTTGGGTGTTTACATCAAGACGCGGATTAGCGACGTGGATTACTGTCACCGGATACCCGCTCCGGATCGTGGAGTGGGGAGGGTGTAATCCAACACAGATATCATGAAGACCAGCAGAAGAAACGTACGACAGATGTTGGAAGATGTCAAACGGGAAGAACGGGACGGGTTTCTTCTTTCTACATTTCTTACTAGGAGAGGTCATGAACCGGCACTAAACTATCAGAGAGAGAGACGGGAACACCGTCTACTGGGATTGTATGAACAAAATGGATTCTTATTTCTGCATGACAAGTCTTCCCGTCCCTCCAATTTCCATTCCTGGAATGTTGAGGAAACAAGGAAACACAGGCAGGCAACAATCCAACAATAGGACTCTCCGGATTTTAGACGACATCTGCCCATCTTCTCACCATCTGTGTGATATTTGCCCCTCCTTCGCTTATTAAAACCAATTCGGGAACGGAAACTAAACCCCAGCTCAAAAATTACGTATTGTCTCAACAAAGCCTGAAAAAGAGTTTGTTGGGTTTTTTTTCTCCCAAAAGCTATCTTTCATAATTCCCTGTAATCTATATCTAATGCTCGCATTGGTGCTAAGATAGCCTCTCCATCATCCCTCCAAGTGCCACACGCGCTCGCTCGCTCGCTCCCAATCAACAACAAGGCACAGATACTTCGCCGTAATTAAGACCACGGCAGCCAAGAATCGCTCTTAAATGTTTAAAAGGCCGCACTGCTTTTTTTTGTTTGGTTCCGGGAGCTAATTCAAAGCCTTACGCGGCCGTTCCTCGTGTTTTTTGTTTTGTTTTGTTTTTTACCCTACAATTGTAATTCCGAGCCGCCCCACGCTAGTGTGCAGACGACTCGAGGGGGGAAGCGAGTGATGTGGGGCCGTGCAAACAAATCACTTCTGCAGCCTCCGTCAGCTGCACATCGGCCGGCGTCATCTCCAGTCCCGACACGTCTTTCCTGCGTTCCTTCATCTCCACACACATCCCCTCGTTCGTCCTTCCCGCTCTCTCTCTCGCTTGCTTTCAGCTCCGAACAAACGCACTGAAAATCTGGTTTTAATGTTGTGGCTAATGAGTTGTGGTTTAGAATACAGCCACAAAGTAATAATATCCAAAAATATGCAAATGCATCCCAGGATGACTACACTCCACAAGTGTTCATTTCGTCAACGACATCTAAACATGAATCATTTCGTCAACACACATTTTTCACCGGACTAAAACTAGACTAGACTAAAACCCTCATCAACTCATTCACTCCCAGCCATTTTAACTGGATTTTGCAAGGCCCACAGAATATTGTGTTCTATTGCTATCCAAACATGGAACCTACCAAAAGAAAGATTAGAGTCTCTTCTTCCATCAAAGTATATTTCTATCAGTTTCCGTTTTGCAGCAATTAGCATTAGAATATAGCTAAGTTTCATCATTATTCACAAATCTGTTTCAAACGGTGGGGAAAACAACTTTGTTGCAACATGTCCCTGGTTGATCTGTTGTACTCTGCTGCCGCCTGCTGGCCGTTTTTGTAGTAACTACCATTGCTTCAAGCATTCTCTTCAGTTCAGAGGCTGCATCAAAGCCTTCTATATACTCTAGCATAGAAAAACGTGAAAAAAAGGTATAAATACGTATTAGGGAGCATGGCAATATTTAAAATAGAACGTTTTCATACGTTTTTGGGAGCAAATGAGTTAATGAACAATAACTAATAATTTTCGTCGACTAATGAAGACGATGATAATGTACATCACTTAACAAAAACTGGACTTTTTAAAGGTATCAAATTCATTCTGGACAAAATATTAAAGGGATACTTGACTCACTGAACAATTTTCAGCAGTGAAATGTGAATATTTTGTCCAAAATGAATTTGATAACTTCATTATTTTTCATGCACAATTAACACTTTTAAAAAGTAAATTTTCTACTTGCTGTCGACTGATGACGACATCACCTGTGCTGAGGAAGTAGGTAACTACCAGTGATGGATCACCCGTTTTCTGGGTTTGGTCAGTAAACTGAGCCATGATTGATCATTACCTACTTCCTCAGCACAAGTGATGTCATCTTCAGTCGACAGAAAGTAGGAAAAATACTTTTTTAAGGTATTCATTTTACGTGAAAAATAATCAAGTTACCACATTAATTATAGACAAAATATGAACTTTTTACTGCTGAATATGTCTCAACGAGTCAAGTATCTCTTTAACAAAATAACCAGAAAATACATTTGTAAGAATTCAAATAACAGCAATAAAACAACACATAAAGTCAGTTCATGTTGTGCCCACTTTGGCCTATTAGGGGCAGTGTGGTTCATGTACAGAGAGTAGAAGAAGAATCTAACTTGTTTTGTTGCAAACTTGAAAGAATAAAGTGTTCCCACGTTTATCGGTGGCAGCAAGTACAAAAAAAAAGACATTGTACATGAAAAATAATGAAATTACCACATTAATTATAGACAAAATATGAACATTTTACTGCTCAAGGAGTCAAGTATCCTTTGAATAACCATCACCTTACCATAACATAAGATAAAGAAATGGGCCAACATATTAGGACCTCAACTCACTACTAGGGCTGCACAATATATTGAAAAATATCAATATCATGCTATTGGCCCATGCAATATGCATATCACAAAGACATGCAACAAGTTTCACATGGAATTTGATGCTTTGATCTGAATTTGACCAGTCAGACGCAAACTAAAAATGTGCATCGCCATTCAATAGTTGATTATCAAGAGATAATTAGTACAATTAATTAA
>NC_135426.1:3140000-3205000 GCF_051991245.1 Festucalex cinctus | reverse complement strand
CTGAAACTAGACTAAAAATGTTGACAGTTTTTGTTGACTCAAACTAGACAAATAAATTGATGTTTTCTTTGGACTAAAATAAAGATTAAAATACTTAATTTATAGTCAACTAATAAAGGACTAAATAAAAACGGGATGAGGTCGATAAAAACTAACAAGCGTGATTGAAACCGGACTAAAAATAAATAAAAGTAATATAAATAAAGATAAATATAATATAAATACATAATATAATGTATAAACAAATATAATAATGATAATAATAATAATAATAATAATAATGATAAATAAAAATAAATAATACATATAATCGGCGTGTGAACTGCCTAGTACCTCACGACTTGATTTGAAACCGAATAGTCCCGATACAAATTTATAAGTCGATTGTAGTGATTTTTTTTTTTTTTTTACTCAAATTTAGAAAATACTAATTAGTAAACTTGTACATGTACACTGTAAGATTTGTTTGAAAATGTATTATTAATTTATCTGAAACGTCAGTCTTATAACTGTGAGCCACTGTATTTACCAGGTTGTAATCAGTTTGAACATCAATGAAATAAAATAGTAAGGCTTAATGTTCCATTAATATAGCATTCTTCCATGCTGAAAGTGTGAACCCTAAGTAAGACCAACAGACAAAAGAACTCTTCTAGCATTAGCATTAGTATGATAACTTAGCATAGCATGCTAACTTAACATTAGCGTGTTAACTTAGCATTAGTATTAGCATGTTAACTTAGCATTAGCATGCGATGATATCATTAGCATTAGCATGCTAACTTACCGATAGCATGCTAACGTAGCATTAACATAAACGTGCCAACTTAGCATGAGCATCAGCAAGCATTAGCGTTAGTATGCTAATTAAGCATTAGCATGCTAACTTAGCATTAGCATTAGCTTGCTAACTTAGCATTAAAATGTTAAGCTAACAGTAGCATTAGAATACGAAACGTTTTGTTGAATATTTTTTAATCAAAAATGAATGTTTAAAAATCGATTCGGCCCCTATGGAATCTATTTGAGAATTGCACATTGTAATATAACAATATACTACCGAATCAATTTTTAACACCCCTAATATCTAATAATAAAAATGAAGCTGAGGAGTCCTCTTCACCTAAAGACTTGCGTCCATTTCCCCGCCACTCTTACAAGGTGCTCCCCCTAGTGGCCCGCCAAGTAATTGCTCAATAAATATAATGAACAGTAGAGCCGTTATAGCGGCTGAATATTAACTACAAATACCGCAAAAATTACGTAGACGTATCATTCTATCGGGAGACAAAGTATTTACTGCGTTATCGATATATCGTCACACTCCTAATATACACGTTTGTTTTCAATTGCTATTCCAGGATGTTTTTCATACTTTTCTGCTGTTGTTTACAAAGCCTGCGGGCGTCCAATAAAGCAGTCGAGTCGGAAACTTGACAGTCAGGCTTGATTTGTAAATGTTAATTGCGCAGACTTATTAGGCAGAAGTTTTGATTTCTACATTTCCCGTAAAGTGCGCTGGGAGGTGTTTGGAGTTGAGCGCATGCAGGCAGGTTTACACTCCATTACCGGGCCTTTTTTTTTTTTTTTTTTTTTGCCTCGCCTCCCCGCTTGTTTGTCTCCCTTTAGATGTTCTCGCCGCGCGTGTGCAACCGCAGCCCTCAAAAAGCCCGTGGCGTAAACACATCAGACAAGCTTTCTCCCAGCCAGCCAGCCTGTTGTCGTCCTTCACAGCTACAAGCCAGAGGATGCAAATTGTGTACCCCCCCCCCCCCAACCCCCCCCACCCGACTGTCGTTGCTTCACACGCGGTCACGGCCCGTGTTTTTTTTTCCCCGATTTTCCACCAAGCGTCAACGCTGTTGCTTTTTTTTTTGCCCGACAAGAGAAGTACAAACATATAGTACGCGTAAGCAAGCGCGGCTGCCAGATTGGCCGGCGTGGGCCCCTTGCGACGACACGAGCGAAGCGCCGCTGGATCGACTGCGACGGCGTGACAATGCAAAACAGATGGACACAAAAAGGAAAGGCTGAAATGCTCATTCACAAGTTCAGACTCAAATTTCTGCCAGGAAGGGGAAAAAAAAAAAAAAAACTCGCTTGAAATACAAGTCACATTGTATATGCCCAGTACTGAAGAGCGCATGTGAACTTGGCAAAAGTGACCATTGCAACATTTTTTTTTATTTTTTTTTATGAGACAATAATTCATTTCATATTGTTTTGCACTTTGTCAGAACGTCACCAAAATAAA
The DNA here is from genome assembly GCF_051991245.1 of Festucalex cinctus. Classification (NCBI taxonomy): domain Eukaryota; kingdom Metazoa; phylum Chordata; class Actinopteri; order Syngnathiformes; family Syngnathidae; genus Festucalex; species Festucalex cinctus. The sequence goes on along the minus strand of NC_135426.1, from coordinate 3,202,746 downwards.
TTTAAAACATGATACCACCATAATAGAATCAAACAAATATAAATTGTACTACAATTTATATTTACAAGAATAGTCAGGAAAAAAAATTGAGTAAATAGTTTTCTTATCCTGTATAATAACGTTTTTCCACTTTGTTTTTTGCTTGTAAAATTTCAAGTTTGATGCTTTTTTGTTGTAAATTATATATTTTTTTTTTAAATAATAAAATTAAAACTTTAAAAAAAATCCTAAAAAATTACAACCTTAAAACTTTTTCCTTGATTAATGAAAACTTTTGAACTTTTTGATGCTTTTTCTTTTAAAATTACAATTTAAAAAAAAAAATCTTGAATAAAATTAAAACAAAGAAAAATCCTGTAAAATTACAAGTTACAACCTTAAAACTTTTTTCTTGATTAAATAAAACGTTTGAACTTTTTGATGCTTTTTCTTTTAAAATTACATTTTTTTTTTATAAAATTAAAATGAAAAAAAATCCTACAAAATTACAACCTTAAAACTTTTTCCTTGATTAATGAAAACTTTTGAACTGTTTGATGCTTTTTCTTTTAAAATTACATTTTATTTGAAATAAAATGAAAATGAAAAACAAATCCTGTAAAATTACAACCTTAAGACTTTTTCCTTGATTAATTAAAACTTTTGAACTTTTTGATGCTTTTTCTTTTAAAATTACAATTAAAAAAAAATATTTTCTTTAACAAAATTAAAACAACGAAAAATACTGCAAAATTACAACCTTAAAACTTTTTCCTTGATTAATTAAAACGTTTGAACTTTTTGATGCTTTTACTTTTAAAATTATTTTTTTTAAATAAAATTAAAACCAAAACATCCTGTAAAATTACAACCTTAAAACTTTAGCCTTATTTAAAACTTTTGAGCTTCCATCCAGTAAATTACTTCTTTTTTTTTTTTAACAATTTTTCTTGTAAAATATACTCTATTACTTCAATATTTTCAATACAAAATATGCATTCAGTTATTTGTGTATTCATGTACAGTATTTTTTATTTTATGCAGCTATTTTTTTTTATTTATTTATTGTTTTATACTTCATCGTATGTACACCATTAGCTGAGCTGGGGGGGGGTTGCCTGTAAAATTGAAACTTTTTTTCAAACAAATTTTAAAACAGCTATTTTTAATATGAATTACTTCAATGACTTTTCTCAAAGCTTTACAACTTTTGTAAAGACGAATGACTTTTTTTCTCCTTTCAGTGTGCCGCTAATCCTTCCATGATAACAACAAGCTGGAGCTTGAAAATGTGCAAAAGTTGTCACACTCGTTGTTGGTGCATTTCCAGTTACTGCCATCCAACGTTAACGCATCCACTCATCATTTCTCTTTTTCTGGCCAAGGACAATTTCCGAGAAGTTTGGAGTTTGGTAAAGCGGTTGCCGTGGGGACACGTCAAAGAATGCTGTGTGTCACAATTCAAGGGTGACTAAATTACCCTCTGAACAAACAAAACGGTCACACCACTAATGTATACACGGATTATGAGGATATTTCAACATGCAAGTGCTGAAAATGTGTACAAATGCACGTTCACATGCAGCCTGGGCCAGAACGTAGCAAGCAATGAAAACATTTCATTCCAGGAACGCGACTAACTTCTCCCCGGCGCTTGGCGGGGGAGTACCGGGGCCTGGCTGGGAGTCAATCACTGTATTCGCAACACATTTCCAAATCCCATCAACAAAAGCGAGAGAAAAAAACAACCCCCCCAAAAAACACAAAAGTCTTCAAAAAGAGGGTATCACTGTGAAAAGCATGCGTAAGCCTCACTAAAGCTCTCATGTAACATCCTCAAAACATTTCTTTTGTCCATGTTTCTGTTTGTAAACAGACTACTAAAGAGGTCCTTCCTGGTGCGAACTTGATTTCCACTATTGTTTGGAGATCCTCAAGGATCAATATGCAGTACTTTAGCATTGGAGAGGCTAAATGATTTGCTTGGAAGCAATTACGTGCACCCTTTGGATCAAACGTCTGTCGATCAATCGAAAGGTGAAGGACAACGAGTGCGATACAATGCACCGAAAAGGTCACAGACAAGCCAACTGGAACTGCTTTCACCAAATGAACCAATAATTGGCAGCGCAGAAAAAATATATCGGAAGCGTAATAGCACAATTGCCTTCGTCAGTGGTTCTCAGACTTTTTACACCTAATGCCACCTAAAAACAAAATAAATAAAAGTTCAATACAACTGAACTATCATTAGTCAGTGACCCCCCCCCCCCCCCCCCCCACCCCACACACACACATATGCCACTAGAGGGAGCCTGTGGCAGCCATATTGCATTTTGACAATCACTGGCCTTGGTCTGTTTTTGATTTTGGTTTTGTTTTTTAATCTTGTTTTAAGTCATTTACAAACATTCATAATAGGGATGCACAATAATATCGGTGGCTGATATTTATCGGCAATTATCAACCAATTTAACGTCAAACAGATAAACCAGATACTAGAGAAATCTGCCGATAATTTTCGGCAATTTGATTTCATACAAATAAACCAGATAATAAAGAAATCCAGCAATCATTATAAACATGCCACATTGGTCCATCTCTTGTGGTTTTGGCTCATATCAATAAAATTCAGCTTCATGGTGCTTTACATACATTGAAACATTGTGCAAAGTTTATACAATCTTTCAATGTATTTTTTAGACTTATAGTAGGACTCGAAAGCACATTTGTATTCAAGTTAATTTTGCAAACAATTATCGGCTTACTTATCAGTTATCAACATCGGCACTTCTAAATGATTGGTTTATTGGTATCCGTTGAAAATAGCATTATCGTGCATCCCTAATTCATAACAAATACCAATGTGTTTGCTAACAATTGGATTTGTTCTGGTTCTCCGAGAATGTGAAAATATGACAGACAACTATGCTAGTGGGCAACAATATGAGTTATCAATACTTTTTTTTTTCCATATTGAAGAGTTTTTAAACATTTCTTTAACTTTTTTTTACTCACTTAAGGCCAAAACAAAAATATCTACTAATAGCCACCCCAAATAATGATGATGGTCCTATCCAAACGATGCCAAAGTAACAGTTGGCACTCTAACCTTAAACCTTCAGTGCATTTCAGCCAATCAGAAGCGCGTCTGAATAAATTGACGTCTGGAAAAAGCCTGAGAATGCAAAACCTTGTTAAAAAGTCTCTAATCGGAGCTGCAGAACAAACAGAGCGCACCATTCATGTCTGCCACACAGCCTCATCATTCACCGGCGTGCTCATCTCGCTTCATTCACACTCCCGTCGAGTCTCCCCAACTCCGCCGAACGTCATCCAGCCAGCAAGGTTGCTGAGCCAGATGAAGCAGCAGTGAGTAGAACGATATTGACAAGGCCGCGAACCCTTGTAACCATAATACCGCGCCTGACGGATTCATATGTCAAAGTGACTTGCTTACAAAGGCAACTGCCCGGCTCGGGACCAGATAGGATTATCAAACTCCCCCTTGGGGACTCAAATGTTTACCCTCTTCCCTCACCGGGGGACCTTGACGGCGGTAACGCACACTAATGGGCCAACAAAAAGTGCACAAACAGCCAGTAGTGAAAGGTGTTCCTCAATCATTTGCATCTCTATAACCGATATACCCAATGAAGTGGCCATCACCATGCATGCCCAATTTCCCACAATATTCTTGTCTATGCTAAACAATTCCATGTTGTGTTATGTACACACGGCGTTGGAGCTCCAGCGATCCCTCCAGGCCTCATATGCTGCGGCAACCCCTCCGGCCATACTTTGAACACACAGACGCAGCACGTGAAAGTGAATTCCAAACAAAATGTTGGTTTGACATGCCGAGAGAATGTCAAGAAAGCCAACGAACGCACAAACATGAGCCGGTTCCTCAAAAAACACGCGGACTGACAATACGACTGCTTGAAGACAACACAACGCAAAAGTCAACAGAAGCACATTTTGAGACTCACAACACCTCAAATGAAACCCGCCAAGTCACACTACGGGGTCAGATTTGCCCCAAAAGGTATATTTCAATGTAAGACTCATGCCCCACAGCCAACTTTGCATGATTAATCACCTTATTAAGAGCAGCGAGTGCATAAAAAGAGCCGCCTGACGGCAAAACACAGAGAGAATAATTCATATCAAGGTTTGTTTGGAAAAGCTTCCTCTCTCGTAGCCGAGCCTATAAAATATGCAGCATGTTGGGAAAAAAACAAAAAAAAAACATGCGCGTATCAGCAGCAGATATCAAAGTGGGAGAAGCAGGTGCATCCCTCCCGTGCAAAGTCTGCCTGCTTACCTGTACTCTCTGCAGATGTCACTTTCGCAGCCGCACTGCGGATGCAAGAGAGGCACGTCCAAAAAAAAAAAAAAAAAAAAACTGCTCCTCTTTCCTGTCCTCCGAAAGACACAAACATGAGAGAAGCTTCTGTTAAATCCTGCCGTGGAAGCGAGTCCACTTTTAAATCCACGCTGCAAAAAAAACACACACAAAAAAAACACACACACACAAGACTTCCACGAGGAGCTTGCAGTGGCGGACTCCCAGGAGCAGCAGCGACGACAGCAGCAGCAGCCTCCTCCGATCAGCCGGAGCCCAAGACGCCGCTCAGCGCGCACTCACAGCCGCCCGCCACACCTGCCATGCCCCGGCGAGGAAGCGCTTCTTTGGCCGCGAAGGAGGAGGAGGAGGTTAGCGCGCGCGCGCGTGCATGCGCAGAGAGTTTGCGATGTGACTCGGTGCGGCGCTCCTGCTCAAGTGACGCTCAGGGGGAGGCTGCAGCAGAGTGTGAGTGAGAGCAAAGACGAGGGGGAGGAGGAGGAAAGAGGGATGCCTTGGAGTTTTTTTGCCCTTCACACTGAAAAGAGGAGGACGTTCCGTGCACAAGTCAAGCAAAGAAAACAATCGGTCACCTTTGCATGCACTTTTTTGGGGGTGATATAAAGACGGAAGTGATTAAAAATCTGCATGATTTTTGCCCTTTGATGAGCTTTTAAATGCTTCTGGGCTGGATCCAATTAGCGCAATTAGTATTCAGGCAGCCTCATTATGGCGCGCGGTTTGAAAGAGGTGGAGGTTGGGAGGGGCGAAAGTACCTTTCAATTGCTGCAAATCGGATTTTAATGTGGCTTTCTCGGAGTTTGCAGCAAGCATCCTCCCTCCTTTCCCCAGTCGGCTTCTGCAGGAAGCCAGAAAAGCAAGCACCCAAGAAAGGACTCGTCCCAGTTCAAACTCGGCGTCAGAGTGCCACCTAAAGGCCAAAGGCGCAGTGCAGGCCGCTCAGCAGCACTGCCTGTGGTCAGAATCAGCAGGACGCCTGGAAAGAAAAGCAAAAGATTACAAATCGGACATTTATTGTGTATCACTGCATTTTTATTCATCCATTTATTTATTTTTAATATGTTTGGTTTATATTGTTTTTGTTGTTTGTTTTCATTATATTTGTCGATTAATTGTCTGAATTTATTTGTAATATATTGTATTTTGTCAGTATTTAGTTTTAATATATCTTTTATGTACAAATGCATTTTTAAAAATACATTTCATTTGGAATTTTGTCTTTTCATTCATTTTCTCTGCGTTCATTTTTTTGTCAAAATATTTTATTCATTATATTTATTTAATATATTTTAGTTAGAATTTTTTGATTGCTATTTATACTGTAGGATGTTATTAGACATTAAAATACATTTCATTTGGAATTTTGCATTTTAATATATTTTATTTGGATTATTTTTTTTGTCAAAATATTGTATTCACTATATTTATTATATTTTAATAAAAAAATTTTATGGATAACATCTATACTATAGGATGTCATTAGAGATTAAAATACATTTCATTTGGAATTTTGCCTTTTAATATATTTTATCTGCATTATTTTTTGTCAAAAATATTGTATTCACTTTATTTATTTAATATATTTTAATTAGATTTATTTATTTATTTATTTTACCGTAGGATGTCAGACATTAAAATACATATTTGGAATTTTGTCTTTTAATATATTATCTGCATTCATTTTTTTGTCATAATATTGTATTCACTATATTTATTTTATATATATTAATGTGAATGTTCTTTTATTGATATCATGTATACTGAAGGATGTCATTAGACATTAGATGATCACACAGGACCATAATCACATCAACAATAAGCAATATTTAATGTACTTCAAAGGTCAACGTCACCTCTCAAGATGACAGAGCCCCAAATCAATGCTGCGCAATAAATCAAAATGGTTTTGAGGGGCGGGGTTATCTTATTTCCGCCCACATCTCCTTGACAGTGCATTGATTTGAAGGCTCGCATCACATTTGCGTCTCAATCTCGACAATCGTTTTTCAAGGCCCATAAATGCATCGATATGGACAACGCCATTAGCTTCAAGCGCGGCTAAAATCAACAGTCTTGCAGATGTTCATATCAGATAGCTCAGAAAATCAATAACGCCGCCATTCGCTGTGACAATAGACGTGCCGCCGTCACATGACCTTTTATTAAATGAATGTTTGCGTGCAGCAAACACCAAATCTGAAAAGGCAAACAAAGCCAGACCTCGTACGGAACCGTTTGAGCTCAAATCTTACAAAGTCATTGCCAGGAATGATGCAAATCTATTTCTGACATTTCATATACTTGACCTGACACTTTTCTACAAAATTGCTGCATTTATTACTGCAGAAAATTCTCAAATTTAATTTCAGGTTTAAAAAAAAAAAAAAAAAAAGTCTATTTCTACTAAATACGAAAGCCAAATAAGAAAGCCAAAATATGTCGCAAGAGGAAAATAAGAGAAAAGTGATGCAAAATGTCAGATTTTCTACAAAATGCATGAATTTGATAAAAATACTACAAAAATTGTGAGGTTGCAAGGACACACAAACAAAAATCAAAAAGCAATAAAATGTTCAATTTTCTACTAAATTGGTGCATCAACTTTTGTATAACAGATTTTTTAAAAATCATTGTGAGGTTTTAGGAGGCGCAAAAAAAGTCAACAAAATATGTCCAATTTTCTGTGAAATATTTGCATGAACCTTTGATTCAATTCTACAAAAAAAAACAAAAAAAGTAAACATAAAATGTCATCTTTTGATAAAATCCTAGAAAAAATACTGTGAGTGCACAATAAAGTCAAAAGCGACAAAATGTTCAGTTTTCTACTAAATTGGTGCATCAACTTTTGCATAACATGCTAGAATTTTTTTTTTATATATCATCTTTTATGACAACCCACCAAATTGTTGTAAGAATGAAAGGGCACAAAATAAAAATTTTAATTTTTCTACGAAACATTTATATTAATGTTTGATGCATAAACTTCCTTATTTCCTTAAAAAAAAATAAAAAAAATACTGTCGGCGCACAAAAAAGCACCAAAATATTAGCATGTGCTACCAAATGAGTGCGCTGACATTTTTTTTTTTAATCAAATCCAATTTAAGCATTTGGAGGTTGTTGGGGTGCAAAACAACACCAAATTCTGCGATTGGCTGGCAACCAGTCCAGGGTGTAACCCGCCTACTGCCCAAAGCCAACTGAGATAGGCTCCAGCACCCCTCGCAACCCTTGTGAGGAATAAGCGGTCAAGAAAATGGATGGATGGATGGATGGACAACACCAAATTATTGAGCACATTTTTGTAATTTGTGTGCAAAAAAAACTGCTAAATTCTAGTGAGAAGGAATGCAAAGTAAGAAAAGTAAACAAAAAATGTCATCTTCTGATACAATCCTAGGGGCACAAAAATAAAAATATTCATAAACAACTTTTGATGCATAAACTTCCTAATTTCCTTGAAAAAAAAGCTGATTGTAAGCGCACAAAAAAAGGCGAAAAAAGCACCAAAATATTTCTACTAAATGAGTGCATTGTTTGTTTTTTTTGTTGTTTTTTTAAATCAAATCCAATTTAAATTCTTAAATTCTCAAATTATTGAGCACATTTTTGTAATTTGTGTGCAAAAAAACCTGCAAAATTGTAATGAGAAGGAATGCAAAGTTAGAAAAGTAAACAAAAAAAGTCATCTTCTGATACAATCCTACAAAAATAATATTGTGGGTGCACAATAAAGTCAAAAGTGACAAAAATGTTTTACTTTTTTTACTAAATTGGTGCATCAACTTTTGTATAACGTACTAGATTTTTTTTTTATGTATCACCTTTAATGACAACCCACCAAATTGTTGTAAGATTGAAGGGGCACAAAATAAAAATGTTCATTTTTCTACTAAACATTTATACTAACGTTTGATGCATAAATTTCTTTTTTAAAAAAAAGGGCAAAAAACCCCACAAAAATATTAGCATGTTCTACTAAATGAGTGCATTGAATTATTTTTTTTTTTATCAAATCCAATGTAAGCATTTGGAGGTTGTAGGGGTGCAAAACACCACCAAATTTAATTAGCACATTTTTTAGCATAATTTGTGTGGAAAAAAACCTGCAAAATTGTAGTGAGAAGGAATGCAAAGTTAGAAAAGTCAACAACCCCTTACATAAAGTTTTCTATATTTATTTTGCCTTCACAACACATTTGATCAAAAATCCTCCAAAAGAAGACCCCTTTTTTTCATTGGCACACACTGACTGGCACATTTGTCTTGCAAACGAGATGATGACTTATGAATGGCGTTGATGAAGCCGCAACCTCGAAATCAGTGGTGTGCGTTTGAGGGGGGCTTTTGGGGTCCTCATTCTGCTGCCAGCTGGCATGGTGTTGTCTCAGCAGTTCTGAGCAATGTTGGCCCAAGTGTGTGCGGGTGTCCCTATTTGAATGAATGAAGCCAGCGAAGCCCTTTAAACACAGCTGCATGCTTCATGTAAAGCCTGAAAATCGGTGGTGCAACACATCCATCCATCCCTCAGGGGTATTTCCAATGCCCCCTTTTGCAAGCATCAACACAGATGTCACTTTCAAACAGCTGTTACAGTAGACATTCTGTCCCCCCCCGACAATTAGGACAAAATCAGACAAACTGGATCACAACACCAAATTGATACAGTATGTGTTGATTAGTTTAAGTTGAGTTGGTCGAAAAGCCAAAAGGTGATTCTTCATTTTCAACACAATCCTGTTTCAATTTTAGGGCACATAAAGTGATATTATATATCTTGTTTGTTGAGGTTTAAATTCTCTTAATTGTATTCTTTTTATTTATTTATTTTTATTTATTTTCTTTTTATTTTATTTTTTTTATAATATGTGCTGTTTGTTTGTTATATGGACCTGAGTCTGATCAATCAACTTGAATTGAATTTAATTGAATATTAAAAAAATTCTTCCAAATCACATCAAAACACATTTTGTAGTATAATGTTGGGGGAGCAGAATTTTTGAATTGGGACATTTTTATTTTCAAGGCTGTTTGAAAACGTTATAGAAATAAAGATGACTTGACTTGACTTTTTGTTCAAAATACTAGGGCTGGGTTTAAAAGTAAATTGAATAAAGGATATCCAATCGATTTTCCTTTTTGAGCCTGATAGTGATTCATAAAACCATGAATAAATTATTTTATTATCACTTTTTTCTATAAATTTATCAGATAATAGAATTTTGAAGGCCATTTTTTTTTGTACCTTATGGTTTTCCTGAAGTTCGAGTCCAGGCTCCGGCCTTCCTGGGTGGAGTTTGCATGTTCTCCCCGTGCCCGCGTGGGTCTTCTCCGGGTACTCCGGTCTCCTCCCACATTCCAAAGACATGCATGGCAGGTTAATTGGGTGCTCCGAATTGTCCCTAGGTGTACTTGTGAGTGTGGATGGTTGTTCGTCTCTGTGTGCCCTGCGATTGGCTGGCAACCAGTCCAGGGTGTCCCCCGCCTACTGCCCAGAGCCAGCTGAGATAGGCGCCAGCACCCCCCACGACCCTTGTGAGGAATAAGCGGTCAAGAAAATGGATGGATGGATGGATGGTTTTCTTGAAATTTACTGTTCACATCAATTGAAATATTTTCTTACATTGATGAAAGATCGGACTTGTTGCACTTCCATTTTTTTAATTGATATTTACAATATTAGATTTATGAAAATTCCTTGTTGACGTCAATGTTTGTGTAACACTTAAGTTGTGATAGCATGTCTTACTTTCATCAATAAACTAAATCATTTAACCAGTTATTGCAAAATTTAGTTTGTGGAGTTTTTAATCATGTTCTTGATATTGAAGAAGAATTGATGTTCCATACTTAATCAATATCGGGCTGAACTGAAGTGATTTGGGAAAAATCGAATCGAACTGAACTGAACTCTTATGAATTGAAATGGAATCGATTGAGAAAATTAGAATCGAAACAAAATACAACAAATGTCCTCGGATATCGTGGGGGTAACATAAATTTGCCAACTTCAAAAATACATCCAGAACATTCATAATTCATTGGAATGCAAAATGCATGCCTAACTACTTGTAAACTATTTGGAACAAAATCAAGATTCAAGATTATGATTTGTCATATGGAGAGCAAAAACGCAACGATTGCCACATTCTCACTTTGCTCGTATATTTTAAAAGGAACATGCAAAGATGTGGCCATTATTGGCGCAAAAGAGATATTGCACAATGTCAACATTCAAGTGAGCAAAAGAAAAAAAAATGCAGTGTACGGTTGACAGATTGTGATATCATTTGTTTTCTTTTTTTGTCAAGGCCATTTACTGTAGAACAGAACATTTTCTAAATTTGTAAAGTTTCCTCCTCAAAACCCAAAAACGTGTAAATATGTTTTTCAACACTTTGTCCTTCATTCCCAAAAACATATTTATGTTTTTTGTTTGTTAGTTAGTTAGTTTGTTTGTTTTTAATGCAAGAGCATATAGAAGGCTTTGATGCAGCTTCGAGTATGAAGAGATGGCTTAAAGCAATGGTAGTTATTACAAAAACGACCAGCAGGTGGGAGCAGATTATAAGAACTCAGCAAGGATCATGTTGCAATAAGATCTTTTTGTGAATGTGAATGAATATTGATTAAACTTAACTGTATTCTAATGCTAATTGCTGCAAAATGGAAACACACATATATATTTTTTTCCCTGATGAAATCTTTCTTTTGGTAGGTTCCATGTTTTTATAGCAATCGTACACAATATTCTGTGGGCCTTGCAAAATCAGACGTAATCCAGTAAAACAGCCAAAGAGTCTGCTTCACTAAAAATGAGTTAGAGACAATTATTATTTTTGTGCAAAACAAAGGCCACACATTTTGTGGAATTCCTGAAATATGTTGATCATTTTTTCCCCTAAATGTACAGAATTTGTCAGAAATCCATCCATCCATCCATCCATTTTCTTGACCGCTTATTCCTCACAAGGGTCGCGGGGGGTGCTGGCACCTATCTCAGCTGGCTCTGGGCAGTAGGCGGGGGACACCCTGGACTGGTTGCCAGCCAATCGCAGAGAAATCCTACTACATTTTTTGCATTGAATTCTATGAGCATGTGATGCAAAGAACCCAGCTGCATGCAAACTGCCGTGACAATCAATCAATCACTTTTCGCATTGAAATCCCACAAAATTCCTATTCGAACAGGCATCTCAATTGAGCCGGAAAAAATTGTTGTTTCTATTTCCGGTGACATTTACAAAGCTGTCAATGATGCTGCGTGGTTCACGTCCATCTCAATAGAATTTTTTAATTTTTTTTTTGCAATCCTCTTCCGGACGTTGAAAAGCAAAAAAAGCGCGGCATGTGTACGTTGACGTCTCATTTTTCTAATGAGCTCTCAGGCGCCGTGAATGACACACTCAAATTCCATTCATTTGGATAGTAAATAGCTTTTCGGATTGTAAATGGTATCGAGGCTGACATTTGTGTTGATATATCAGCGAGGCTGTGACGGACGGCCGTGTTGACGGCGTCACCTCATTAGTTCGTTTGCATATTGATGACTTGATACATTTGTTTTTGTTTGTTTGTTTTTTGTGGTGAGTGCGTGGATCATGTCTGTCAGCCTCCCTAACAGGAAAGCAGCTGCCTGTCTGTCTGTCCACGTGCGCCAGTGTGCTTACCAGGTGAGGTCGAGTTTCGCCTGCAGTGTCTCCGGAGATCCGTTTCCAAGCTGTCCCCCTAAAGAATTGGGTGCTGCAGATGGTCCGGGGGACTTGGAAACACGGGACAGCAAACTATAAATGACAAGAGACAAACAAATAAACAAAAACTGGAATGACACTCAGGGCACAGACCTCCGCGAACGACGTGCCAAGGGATGCTGTTCCCCTCCAGTCCTGGAGGTGGCAGTGCAGCTTGTTAACTCAGTTGCTCCCAAAAACATATAAATACATTTTATTTAAATGTTTTAAGTGTCCCAAAGACGTATTTAGACGTTTTTCTATGCTAGCGCATACAGAAGGCTTTGATGCAGCCACTCAAACTCACTGCAAAGAACGGTGGAAGAAATGGTAGTAATTACACAAGCAGGTGGCAGCAGAGTATAAGAGATCAACCAGCACCATGTTGAAAAAAAGCTGTATTACTCAGAATTCTAAATTAATTTGTGAATAATGATGAAAGTTAGCTATATTCTAATGCTCATTGCTGCAAAACGGAAACAGAAATATCACATAACAAATTAGCAGAGACAATATTTTGCCAAATCAAATAACTTTGTCTCATTTTTGTTCATGAACTAAAATTTGGATAGATTTTAGTCCAGTTCTTAATAAGTGAAGTACATTTTAGTCTTGTCTTCATTAGTCAACAAAAATGCATACTGATTTAGTCCTAGTTTTTGTTTATTAACTCATTTAAACCCAAAAACGTGTAAATACGATTAACACTTTGTACTTCATTCTCAAAAACGTATTTATACGTTGTTTTGTTTTTATGCAAGACCATAGAGAAGGCTTTGATGCAGCTTCTGGTATGAAGAGGTGGCTCAAAGCAATGGTAGTTATTACAATAAATGACCAGCAGGTGGCAGCAGAGGATCACGTTTCAATAAGCTCTTTTTGTGAATGCAAAGGAATATTGATGAAACTTAACTGTATTCTAATGATAATTGCTGCAAAATTGAAACTGATACAAATATACTTTTTTTTCCCTAACACTAATCTTTCTTTTGATAGGTTCCATGTTTTTATAGCAATAAGAACACAATATTCTGTGGGCCTTGCAAAATCAGTCCAAATCCAGTGAAATAGTCATTGTCACTGCTCGCCGGGCCTGCCTGGTTGGCTCCACGTTTGCTCCCGGGCCTGCCTGGTTGGCTCCACCGTTGTTGCGGCTCTGCGGGCCTGTACTGCTGGGTCCGCCGTCGCCGCGGCTGGCCGAGACTGTCTGTCTGGCTCTGCCGTTGCCGCCGCTCGACGGACCGGCATAGCTGATTTTGCAATCGCCGCTGCTCGACAGGCCTACATCGCCGATTTCGCATCATGCCACCAAAACAAAGACCAGACTCAAAATCGGAGGATGACTATCTAACACTCACACAGGTAAACACACTACTTCAACAACAAAATGAACTATTTAATACATTACTAAGTCAGCAGCAGGAACAATTCAAAGGTTTTGTTAAAATAATATTGGACTCAAATAATGCAAGGCTTGACAACATCACCCGGGAAATACAAGAAATAAAGGGAAGTCTACAATATACACAAAAGGAAGTGGATGAGCTCAAAATGACTCAAATTCAATACACGGAAAACAGTAAAACTACGCAAACAGAAATCTATAAGATACGTGACAGTTTACACATTCTAAATGAAAAAATTGAATACCTGGAAGGACAGTCAAAGAAAAATAATCTGATTATAGAAGGAATAGAAGAAACACCGGGAGAAACATGGACAGACACCGAAGCGAAAGTGATGAAGATGTTTAAAGAGAAGCTACAGTTGAAGGAGACGATAGAATTAGAGCAGGTACATCGCAAAGGCAAACCTGAAATTGGGAGGAACAGACCAAGGTCAAAAGCAGTTACAGTTGAAAAACACAAAGACAAAACAAAAATTCTACAAAAAGCAAAAAATCTTAAGGGTACAAATATATACATTAACGAGGACTTTACTGACACTGTTAGGAAAAAACGGAAAGAACTCGTACCAAAAATAAAAGAAGCACGAGAAAGAGGAGAGATTGCCTACATAAGATATGATAAACTGATAATTCACCCTCGAACAAGCACATCAAGACATCATGACCAACGCAACTCACTAATAAACTGAAAGAATATACAGTATGCTGGGTACAGTATACTTGATTAAGATCTACAAAATGCCAAAATGGCAAATTTGTACACAAAGGGAAATAACCTTAAAATATTTGATTATACGGAACATAAGATATCTGATCTAGAAAATACCCTTGACCCAGATAAATTTTTTTGTAGCAACAATTATGATATTGTTTGTGAGTATTACACAAATGAACAATTAAATGTAAATATAGATAATGATTGTTATGCACTCTCAATTATACATTTTAATAGCAGAAGTCTCCATAAAAATGTTGCAGAAATTAAAGAATGCTTACATAAAATTAAGAAATTCCATGTAATAGCCATATCAGAGACATGGCTTGAAAATGATATTGATATTGAGATGGAAGGATATGAACTGTTTACAATGAATAGGGAAAACAGAAGGGAAGGAGGGGTTGCAATTTATGTCGATAAGGTTTTTAAATGTAGTAAAGTCGAACATCTGACAACCACCATGGATAATGTAATGGAATGTGTGACAATTGAAGTACATATAAAAAATGTACCAAATGTAATTATAAGTTGTATATATAGGACACCTGGGTCATGTCTTGACACATTTAACTATAAACTAGTAGAAATTCTTAGTTATACAAATGATAAAAAAAAATGCGAATAATGTGTGGTGATTTTAACATTGACCTGTTAAATCCTAATGGACACCAGAAAACAACTGACTTTATAAATATGATGTATAGTAACAGTTTATTCCCTGTCATTACGAAACCAAGTAGAATAACAATTGATACAGCTACACTAATAGATAATATATTTATAAATAAAATAGATTTTAAAATAGAAAGTGGACTCCTTATTAATGATATAAGTGATCATCTCCCGGTCTTTGCAATTCTCCATGATTATTTTGATAAAAAAAATGATGAAGCCGTCAACTTACACAATTGAAAAAAGATTAACAACACCTAGGTCCATGGCTAGAAAAGCATAACTGGTCTGAGGTCTATTTAAAAAACGATCCTAACACTGCATATAGTGAATTCCAGTCAACAATTAACTTTTTATACAATAAACACTGTCCAATAGTTCAAATTACAAGGAAGTATAAAGGTCCAAATAAGGCATGGATGACCAAGGGGATAGAGAATGCATGTAAAAAGAAAAATATTTTATATATAAGATTTCTTAAAACAAGAACTATGGAAGCTGAAACAAAGTATAAGACCTATAAAAATAAATTATTAAATATTATACGTATAAGGAAGAAAGATCATTACCATGCATTATTAGAGCAGAATAAAAACAATATGCAAGAAATATTGAAAATACTAAATGATGTAATTAAAAATAGATCTAAAAAAATAAATTATCCAGAATACTTTAGAAAAGATAAAGATATTGTAATTGATAAAATTTCAGACATAGCCAATAACTTCAATGAATATTTAGTTGATGTGGGTAGTAATTTGGCAAATGAAATCCCAGAGACAAGAAATAAACATGAAATAGATAAGTACGTTGTAAATAATTCATCCACTATGTTCCTTAATGGTGTTAATGATATAGAAGTATTAAATGTTGTAAAAACATTAAAAAATAAAAAGTCTACCGACTATTTTAATATTGATATGACACTAGTAAAAAGTATTTTAGAATATGTTGTAAAACCTCTTACATATATTTGTAATTTGTCTTTCCAAACTGGCATATTTCCATCAAAAATGAAAATAGCAAAAGTCATTCCTATTTACAAAAGTGGTGATAGACATATATTTAGTAACTATAGACCAATATTATTGTTGCCACAGTTCTCAAAAATTCTAGAAAAATTATTTTTATACAGACTGGATAATTTTATTGAGAAACATAAGCTTTTGAGTGAAAATCAGTACGGGTTTAGAGAAAAACGTACCACCTCAATGGCAGTCATGGAACTTGTAGAAGCAATAGCTACCAACATAGACAATAAAAAATTTACTGTTGAGATATTTATGGATCTAAAGAAAGCATTTGACACGATAGACCATTCTATATTAATGAATAAATTAGTGAAATATGGTATAAGAGGCTTAGCATATAAATGGATAAAAGTTATTTGGATGATAGATATCAGTATGTGCAGTTTAATAATACAAATTCAAAACAATTGAAGATTACTCATGGAGTTCCTCAGGGGTCTGTGCTGGGCCCTAAATTATTTAGATTGTACAGTATATGAATGATATCTGTTGTGTCTCGAAAATATTCAAGAGTGTCTTGTTTGCGGATTATACAACTCTCTACTGTTCTGGAGACAACTTGAAGCAGCTTCTGACTACTGTGGAGTATGAATTAAATACAATAAAAATTGGTTTGATATGAATAAATTATCATTAAATTTAAATAAAACCAAGTTCATAGTTTTTGGTACTAGACCAATCACTCAACAAGTCAAAATTATGGTGAATTTAATTGAAATAGAAAGGGTGTATGAAAATAAATTCCTTGGAGTAGTTATTGATAATAAATTATGTTGGAAACCACACATAGAAAATGTTAAAATGAAAATGTCAAAAATCATAGGGATACTCTATAAAACCAAGGAGGTCCTGAACATGAATTCACTATATACATTATATAATACATTATTATTACCATATTTGACCTATTGTGTGGAGATTGGGGGAAATACATATAAAACAAATACCGACGCTGTTTTTAAATTGCAAAAAAGAGCCATAAGGATTATTAATCGATCAAAATATACAGAATCAACACATCCACTATTTATTAAATTAAATACAATGAAATTTTATGACTTGGTTGAGTTTAAAATAGCACAAATAATGTACAAAGTATATAATAATCTACTCTGCCACAGTACTCAAAAGTTGTTTGAAATTAGACACTGTCCTTATGAGATAAGGGGTACAAGTGTGTACAAAAACCCCAAAACAAGAACAAATATTAAGCAAAGGTGTGTCTCCGTTAAAGGAGTTAATTTGTGGAATAACTTGGGAACTGACCTGAAAAGATGTAATTCACTTGTTGAATTTAAAAAAATGTTTAAAAGTAAAGTTCAATATTATTATTTAAATCAGACATGAGTTAAGAAAATTGTAGAAATGATTTATTTATTTACTTATTTTTCTTTGATGTATCAATATGAGTGTAATGAAATTTGTATTGTAATATATGAGTGTGTTACTATTGTGGATTTTTTTTATTTGCATACGCTATATCAGTAGGATTATATATTTTCTTTTATTAAAATGTAATTTATTGTAAATAAGTGATAGGATATGAAGAATAAGGGGTAGGACTGGATAAGTTTTCCTTTTCCTTTTTTTTCCTTTTATTATTTTTTTGAACATATAAACAGATGAACAGCAGAAATAAAACAGAAAACAACAACAATCAAAAGAGAAGAAAATCCCAATAAAATAATCATTCAATCAATCATAACTTACATGTTCAAAAGGGAGTAGGAAGAAGTTAAAAACTTATCTAGTCCTACCCCTTTTACTCAATATATTTAAACTTATTTCATTATTAATACAATTTTAATTTACTAATTATTAAAAATAAAAAATAAAAAAATAATAATAATAATAAATGATATATATAATCCAAGTTATATATATATATACATATATACATACATACACACATATATACATATATATATATATATATATATATATACATATACATATATACATACATACATATACACACATATACACAAGTGCACTTAACATATTCACATTTACCAAAAACATATATACATAGATTTACTAAAAATATACCATAATACCTATCTAGATCATTTACACATACTCACATGTACATTTTTCATATTCTGGTCTGACATAGATAATTTTTTTGAACTTTACTTTTAAACATTTTTTTAAACTCCAGCATTGAGTCACAATTTTTCAGAGCAATTTCCAAATGATTCCACAGATCAACACCTTTTACAGATACACACCTTTGCTTAATATTTGTTCTTATTTGGGGTTTTTTGTACACACTTGTACCCCTTATATCATAAGGACTGTGTCTAATTTCAAATAACTTCTGAGTACTGTGGCAGAGTAAATTGTTATAAACTTTATACATTATTTGTGCTATTTTAAAATCCACCAAATCATAAAATTTCATTGCATTTAATTTAATAAATAGTGGATGTGTTGGTTCTGTATATTTTGATCCATTAATAATTCTTATAGCTTTCTTTTGCAATTTGAAAACTTTTCAACTTCTTCCTACTCCCTTGAACATATAAATCGATATTTATTGGATGTTTCTTTTATTTTTACTTTTAACTTTCTTTATTTGTTTATGTGTTTATATATATATATATATATATATATATATATATATATATATATATATATATATATATATATATATATATATATATATATACATATACACATATGTTCAATAAACTTCAACTTCAAACTTCAAATAGCTAGGAGTGAAGGGAGTTGCTTCAGTCAAAATGGCCGCCAGTCAATGAGTTAAAAGTGGGTTCCAAATTGGGCTGCAACCATTGCAGGGTTCAGTCGCCGACACCCATGTCACTCACCAGGCCAGGCCGTGCATTTCAAAGCCATATAGCGCTCAAAGTCACAGTTACTACAGTAGACTATTAGGATGGATTATTATATGTAGAACAGAATTTTAGGATGTGTGTCAATTGAGTCAGTCAAGTATGTGATTGTAGAAATATTTCATGGCTGCAGATCGAGTTTCAACAAACTGTGTTTGCTCGACTGAGCCTCAGTTTTGGTGGAGACTGACCCAACAAATGACAATCTTGACATACATTTACAGACTTTTCTGATAAGTCCTATCAAAATTATGGCATCGACCAGATTTGCATCAATTTCAAAATTTCTTGTAATTCACACATGCACTGCCCTTGACGAGGTTTTGTAGAAACTGGCAAGGAAGGTAGTATTGATGTAATCCTAATAACAAACATCACGCTTTGCAAGTATTGTTAAGAAGCCTCAAAAAAAAAAAATCTTGATTTGCCAAACTTCCTGTGAATGACTTGACTGAACGATCTTTTAATGTGCGTGCAAAACACGCAACGGGAAGTGTGTAAATTATGCATGATGGTTGCTGCTGATAGACATTTTAGCATTTGGGAAGCGTGTCAACAACATTCGTTTCGGCGCCACGCAATTTAAGCCAGTGTAAGAAAACACAAATACTTTCATCTCCGCGTTGCAATCTTTGCTTATGTTCTTTGATACTCCCGTGCAATAGCAACAACCGTAATTGAGAAATACGCAAATCATTCTGAATGTGAAAGTTCACATTTGAGCGGTAGATCATCAATCATGACCATAATGTGGAATTTTTTATATCATCAATATTGCTTTTGTAGCGGGTCAGCCAGCCAGCCAGCCTAACTGTTTTCAATAAATGTCAAGATGGGAAATGTTCCAAATCACATTTGTGACTTGTGATGTCGGATTTTCATGTAGTCACTGTCCAATTTGGCTGCCTTAATGCCATGGATTTTATCAAGGGGGTCTCGTCCCACAATAAATAAATAAATAAACAAATAAATAAATAAATAATTCTATATGTGTGTGTATGTATATATATATATATATATATATATATATATATATATATATATATATATGGCGGCACGGTAGTCGAGTGGTTAGCACGTCCGCTTCCCAGTTCTGAGGTCTCCGGTTCGAGTCCAGGCTCGGACCTTCCTGGGTGGAGTTTGCATGTTCTCCCTGTGCCCGCGTGGGTCTTCTCCGGGTACTCCGGTCTCCTCCCACATTCCAAAGACATGCATGTCAGGTTAATTGGGCGCTCCGAATTGTCCCTAGGTGTGCGTGTGAGTGTGGATGGTTGTTCGTCTCTGTGTGCCCTGCGATTGGTTGGCAACCAGTCCAGGGTGTCCTCCGCCTACTGCCCAGAGCCAGCTGAGATAGGCGCCAGCAGCCCCCGCGACCCTTGTGAGGAATAAGCGGTCAAGAAAATGGATGGATGTTCCTCTCTTTAGTTTTTCCTCTGGGCTCTTGAGATCTCGCTAAATTTGCTGGAATTTAGAGGCTTCCGGGGTTGGCGTAAGACTTTGATTTTGTAATCATGGGGAAGGCAGGAAGTGTTTGGTCGGTGCTGGATTTCACTTTGATTTACCTTTCTTTTCTCTTTATTTCTTTTTTTTCTGACCTTTTCTCTGGTCTCCTGACCATTTAAATCTCACGACTCTGGCAAGATTCTGAAGTACCTGGTTAAGGCGAAGGGTAATGGGATATTTATAAGGTTTTAGGTGAATGAATGAGTATAAATTTATACGTATTTGCACGCACGCACACGCACGCACGCGCACGCACGCAAACGCACGCAAACGCACGCAAACGCACACACGCAAACGCACGCACGCACGCACGCAAACGCACGCACGCAAACGCACGCACACATACACACACAAAAAAAAAAAAAAAAAAAAAAAAAAGAGCAATGATGACAAGACGTTGAATCGGTAAGACTACCGAATGAACAATTCTGAGCTCTTTAAAAAAAAAAAAAAAAAAAAAAAAAAAAAATGTATGGATGGATGGATATATATATATATATATATATATATATATATATATATATATATACAATCAGACACGGCGCTCCGCATACGCTTACCACGCACTGCGCTTAGGGCACCAACTGCCTAAGGGGGCACCAAAAAAAAAAATCAAGCCCGTAAAAATAATCATATTAGTAATTATAATATCAGTGTCTAATATTTAAAATAAAAGCTTGTAAAGCATGTTAATAAATACAAAAAATAACGTAGCATTATTTACTCGACGAGCGGTATCGCTGGTCTACGTTGGTGCCCCCCCTCCCCTAGTAGTTTGTTCCTATTAGGGAAAGGGGGAGGGCTGCGAGGTGCACTTTTGCTCCAACGGAGCAAACTACTATGGAAAGGGGGAGGGTAGCGGGGTGCACTTTTGCTCCAACGAAACAAACTACTAGGGAAAGGGGGAAGGGGGTGGGGTATACTTTATGCTTCAATCGCAAATTTGGCAGAAGTTTATTCTTGGATAACTGGACATGTCATCAAAAAGGCATCAAGAATTGGGGGCGGAAAAGAAAAAACAATGAGATGATGCTCGCGCGTCACTTGCAGGTATGACAATGACAATTTGTTTATTTTGTAGCAGCTCCGTTTACATGACCACAGTTAGCAAAAAAAAACAAAAAAAACAAAAACACTCCAAACCGCCTCAGTGGAATGGTTGTGACCAGCACGTTCATTATACGGTATGTTAAATGGAATGTGACGAGACAATATTGTTTCATATGGAACGGCCAAGAGCGGCATGTACTGGTGAAAGTGTCATTTGAAAATAATAATAATCATCATCTTAAGGCTAAGTAGATTTCCTCATTTCATATTCATAGTTTTAACATTATGTCCAGAATTTTTACATAGTGCCCTATCAGTCCTTCTCTAAAAAGGTAGATTATTAAAATTTTCATGTACCTGTGTTTTAAATATAGGCCTGCACAATACCATAATCCTAATCAATTTAGAAAATGTTTGTACCATGGTTGGTTCAAAACCATATTTCATTGTAGAATCCCTGAATATTGTCTTGTATTTCTGAATACAGGATCAATGCTTCAATATGTTCAAGGAGCATTTCATACCCTAACATAAATGCGGAAATTGCACAAAAGCTGTCATATGATGACCTGATAGCCGATTTTGCAGCCCAGAAATGGAGACATGTGCCTCTGTAGGGCCTCTACTAATTTGCTTGCACTTTGTTTATTTCCAGATGTTTATTTGTTAATAGTAGTGGCATTGAGTTTTATTTTAATTCATTTTAGCTTTATTTATTTGAGTATTTGGTGTCATTGTTAGTTTTATAAAGACTTATTATTTATCACTTATTTTTGTGAACATTTTTAAAACTTCAATATTGACACTTAGAAGTAGGGCTGGGTATCGATTCAGATTTCCAGAATCGATTTAATTCGATTCACAAGGGCCCGATTCAATTCATGATTCACAACAATTTTCGATTCAGTTGAGGAATTCATGCAGCACATATTTTAGACAGTCAAAAGTACCAATGCTGCAAAGAGTAGAAACTTCTTGCTCTAATTTAATGCATTATTAAGAATATGAATATTTACATTAGGAATTGAATCCATTGCAGTTACATTAATCTGTTTCATTTAACATGGCCTCATAAAAACAATAAATAATAACAACCACAGCACAGGCTGTGTAAATAAATTGACAAAAATGGGGGGGGGTCGATATGTTGATACATGGTTTTATGTATCGATATTGGGATATGAAAGGTGTATCGATATAACGATATATCGATATTTCAAACCCAGCCCTACTTACAAGTTATTTTGTTTAATAAAGCAAAACTGACAAATACTCAGATATTGTTCATTTCTACCAGGGGAGGGGTGATGGGGTGTGGGGACGGATGGTTGGGGGTGGGGGTTACCACAAAACATTTATGCTTAGGGCACCAAAATGGCTAGCGCCGGCTCTGTATATAATTATTCTTTAATGTAATTATTTAGATAAAAAAAAAATGAATATTTAAATTTAAAGAATATTATTTCATCTCCTGCGATTGGCTGGCAACCAGTCCAGGGTGTCCACCACCTACTGCCCAGAGCCAGCTGAGATAGGCTCCAACACCCCCCGCGACCGTTGTGAGGAATAAGCGGTCAAGAAAATGGATGGATGGATGGATTATTTCATCTCAAAATTTAATATATTTCTTTAAATTAATGTACTATTTAGATAAAAAAAAAATGAATATTTAAATATTCAAAAAATTTAAGAGTCCAAATTTATAAGATGTAGATTAAAAAGGTAGATGACAAAGTTTTAAAAAAAAATCAGAAAATTACACACAAAAAAAAAGAAAACGCCAAAAAGGTCAGAAAATATATTTTAAGAAAAGGCAGAAACGAATATGTTTAAAAATAACCATAAAATAAACAAATACAAAAGAATGTAAAACACTATTTTTTTTTTTCAACTTTGCAAATAAATTGTTTGATAATGGTTGTGTCTGATGTACAAATTTACATTTTTAAAGGAATTTATGAAGCTAATATATATGCAGTGCATACAATATATAACCAAACAGACGTACAGAGAGACAGACAAACCTACTAATGAAGTTGCATTGCAGTACTTTGGTGCTTTTAAAGATTCAATGGAACCTTATTGGTGCGGGTAAGTGTGACATCCTTGTTGAGTTCTCATATGAAAAGAAGAACAAATGTAGGCACGGATGTGAAAGAGCGTCGAGTCCCAGGACAACTCATTAGGTCCGCAGTCCTTACCGCGAGCGAGAAGGACATTGTGCTGCAGTGTGTGCACTCTTCATGCCAGTCACACAGTTGCAAGTCATGTGTGTTAGAGCCGCCGAATCTCGGCTACACACCCAACACGAAAAGCCTGACGTGGATTTATGTGGCTTCCTGCTGAAGGAGACAAATGAAAGCAAAGGCGAGGAGTAGCCACTTGTCCAAACTAACTCTGGAGACGGCTTATTGAGTGCACTGTGTTTAAAGCAAGTGTCTTGTTTTTTGTTTTGTTTTTTTCCATCCCAGCATGCATCTGTGCATTGTGTCCTTCATGGACTTCATTGATGTGCAGAAAACAAGTCTGATTTGCACACTGATAAACGTTGATGACTGCACACAACATTGGCTGCGATGGTGGATAAGAATCCCGTGGATTTGCTCTTATTTGGATGCAAATGAAGCAGAGGATTACATCTCGGCGAGCGCGCTTCGGCCAAATGCAATTGGAGAGACAGCGACGACCACGACGACAACGGCGAGCCTTTTAATGAGCGCTTGTTTGATTTGGGGAATTGGAAACTGGAAGCTCTTTTCTTCTCCACGCTGATCTGACGACTTTAGGACGAAAGCAAACACCGCCGACGCGCATACCAGTTCGTTTTGCAGCTGACCTTTTTCTGCCTTACTGATGCCAGCGTTAATTCAATATCTCAAGCACAACAAGATACAGCGAGAGAGAGAGAGCGAGAGAGAGAGAGTGACGAGAAGACAAAATAAACTGCAGAGGATGCAGGGAGAATTTTGAAAAAGATTCCTTCCACCTTCTTCTGCTTGATTCTACTTGGCTGACAGAACATTCTGGGGCATATTCATTAAAGGTTTGCATCGCCATTGCACGGCACTAACCGGTAAAAATGGAGCAATCCGGGAGCACCTAATTCACTAAACACGCTCAGATGTTTTCTGCCAACCAGATTGCGCCCCGGTGTTATTTGCATGTATGTAAATTAGGTCATTTTCATACATACCTTTGACACAAAATATGCCCACCCCAATGAAAATGAGACTCATTGATAGACAGCGTCTAATTCACTAATGCCAGCGCAAAGAGCCACATGTAGTTTGCATGATGCAAATAACATTTATGGAAAGCATGCATTAACCTGCCGCAACCTCGATCCCGGGATCATGACAGTAGTGCATGCCATTTGCGGCATAACATGCACGGCAGAGAGTAGAGAGCGAGAGGAAAGAGAAAGAGAGAGCGAGCGAGAGAGAGAGAGAGAGAGAGAGAGAGAGAGAGAGAGAGAGAGAGAGAGAGAGAGAGAGAGAGAGAGACAGAGAGAGAGAGAGAGAGAGAGAGAGAGAGACAGAGAGAGAGACAGAGAGAGAGACAGAGACAGAGAGAGATTGGAGAGAAAGAGGGAGGGGGACTTTTCTATGTTGATTTAGGACACATCACATAACCCAGGCTGATCGGCAATGGCGAGGAGACATTTTACGATCATTTTTACGTGCCAGCTGCATACTGTACGCCCACGCCAACCTCTGAAAATATATTTTTAAAAAACGATCGCCCCAATGATTTGTATTTTATGAATGAATGACATCGTTTTCGTTCTCTCTGCTCTGTACAGTTTAATGGCGCTATAAACGCTTACTCTCGGTCCAACCTGGCTTTCTGATAATGTCATCTTTCTCGCAACTGTTACTATAACAACCATGTTCTTGGCGCAAATCCATTGCCATGTGTGATATCAGGTGCAAATTTGCTCCAAGCTGTCAGCTATACAGCTATATATATATATATATATATATATATATATATATATATATATATATATATATATATATATATATATATATATATATATATATATATATATATGTAATAGGTGGGTAACTGGACGCAGACTGTGGGTGCAGTTGCGGTGCAATATTTCGCGCTATAACCGGACGCAGCACATTCTTAGTGAATATACCCCTCTGTGTTAAACCTCGGATGCTCCGAGTCCCGCACTGCCCCACTCTCATATGGTGTTCCACAAGGTTCTATCTTGGGGCCCCCTACTGTTTTCACTTTACTTACTGCCCTTGGGCTCTATCCTAATGCTGAGTTCACACCAAAACCGAAAAGGAGAACTGGAACACTTCCTTCTCGAGTTTTTTGGAACGATTGCCGCTCATTCGTGCTTTCGTGCACACTGGAGCGGAGGAGGCGTGTCCCTTAGTGAACAACGACCGTGGAGCACTTTAGCGAGTCAACAAAAAGTGAGCACCGTGACACCGTGACTGACATTATCAGAAAGCCAGGTTGGACCGAGAGTAAGCGTTACAGCGCCATTAAACTGTACAGAGCAGAGAGGACGAAAACGATGTCATTCATTCATAAAATACAAATCAAAACTACTTCCACTTATTTCCTGGGACTAAACAGCCATGGCACAATTTGATTCTTTGTTGAGGTACGTGATAGCACTTTCACTTTTTTACTGGCAATCTGGCAGCCGGCAGTCGCGCTAAAAATAGCTTTGGCATGGATGATAAACACTGCTGCTACCTCGGTACAGTTCAACAGCAAGTAAACAGACTTACCAGCGCTTGCATACTACTTCCTTGCTCACCATCCTGCCCCGGCTGGCCGTGTTGGTGCGCTCCAGAGGACGCTGTGTGTGACGTAGTCTGTACTCAAAGCCGATTGGCTACCGCGAGGCAAAATGCGAAAAAAGTGCAATTTTTTTTAACTTTGGTCAATATACAAGTGTGTGGATTTTCATCAGGAATGTGCGAATTTTCGCTGCTGCGCACCGCGTCTCAGCGCACCAAACGCATCCTCCACGCCGCCCCACGCACTTTCGTTCCGGTGCGCGCGAAGTCCATTGACTACAATGCAAACACGCCACCGAAATGCCTCCCCCATACTTTTGGTGTGAATACAGCATTATGATATTATACTAACAGTAATAACTAGAAGACTGCATGTTCTCAGTTGAAATATTTACTGGGTGCCAGAAAGACGGAGTACACAGCTGCAGAGCCCTCTTCTATTAGTATGCAGAAGAGGAAGTGATTAATTCAAAATTGTCCCTGCACATATACTGTCTAGGCCGTCCGCCAACATGGACGGACGGCTCAGCCTACCCTTGTGAGAATGTGTGACCTGATGGCCTGAACTGGTTTTGTATACGTCAGAATGCAGACAGATAGAAAGGCGCCAAGCAAGGACGAATAACAGTGACACAAAACGGCCGAGCTCAAGTCATCTATCTAATCATTAAGAGCCATAATCTAACATCCCACTTGGTAAAAAGGATGCTTTCATTGAGGCCCACTTTTGCCCTGTCTGGAGGAAATCAAAGCCTGTATGGTTTCAATGTCTTCAACCTCAACGAGAAGAAGTTATGATCTTTGGTCCCAGTGGCCCTTCTCATCCTGCTGACTTGGTTTCTCTGGCGCATCATCAATCATTGACCAAAGACCATTTGAGTATTTTGAGTTATGAGCATCGTCTCGTATCATTTTAAACTCAGAACTCTGTATATTATTTTTGTCCAATTACAACTACAAGAAAAACACACATTCAAACATGCACATTTAAACAAAACAACAACAACAACAACAACAACAAAAAACAGGAAAAAATGTACACTTAAACTGGTAGAAATTTACCAGCTTTTGTTTACTTGGAAATTTACAAAATAAGAATAGAAATATGTAACAATAAAAAAAATAAATAATAATAATAATAATAATAATAATAATAATAATAATAATAATAATAATAAGAATAAGAATAAGAATAAAAGAAATAAAGAGACTGCGTTCATGCATAAAAAATGGCATTGTTTGAAAAAAATGTAGTTACTAAAAAAAATAAAATTGATAAAATTGCATTTAAAAACTCAAATATTTTGGGCATATTTTTAGTCACATGAAGAAAAAAAAATATTTCCAAATCAAATAAACAATAAATAAAGAACTTCTCAGACTTGGCAAACAGGAATAGTTAAAAAAATAAGAAGCTTTTTTGTTGTGCCATAATTATCCTACTACACTGCACTTTGTTTTGTTTCCAAATAATTATTTAGCTGCTAATTTCACTTAAGTGTTTTTTTTTTCTTTGTACAAACTCCTCCTCAATTCCATTTAGCGCATCATTAACTTGCAAGGAGGCAGCAAAAACTCTAACCTGAGGGCTTCACAAAAAAAAAGTCTACGCATAAACTCTGGAACAAACGAAGTTTTAGAAAAAACAAAACAAAACAATAAATGATTAATGGCTTTCATTAAAAGGGCCACACCAGGATAATTTTGCCTGAGTGCTGACAAATGTTTATCACCCTGAAGCAAATGTCATTAGCAGCAAACTTCTGCTATCTTTAACGAACAAATTCATTTTTGTAACACGATGGATAACAAGCTGGATTAGCGTGCGAGCGTGTGCGTGTGTGCTGCTGGTTGTGATAGTGAATCTTCTTATTGTCGACAGTTAGCCCGCTAGTGCTACATGTGCAAAGGCAGTCAGTGTACAATATCCAAAAGTCATGTCCACCGCTTGATCAAAATCAATAACGGACCCCCGGCGGGTGAGCGTTCAAGAGCAATAACAACAACATATTAATGAGCGCGACGGAGAGAAAGGTCAAGGCCAAACAAAAGAATTCCTCCTGATAAATATTTCAGTGTGATTAACATGAGCGGGCCTAATGACGTCATCAGTCTTTTGGGCCGTGAAAGGCCCTTTGACGAGGCCACGGATCAGCGACATCACCATCACCACCGCTGGCTCCACTTGGGTAAAGCGATCAAAGTGGCCACTAGGGCTGGGAACCTCTGGGGTACCTCACGATACGGATACGATAGGATATGCCATACAAGGCTCACGCTAACGATCATCTCACCATATGACGATACCGCGGTTATCGATATATTGCTCACGTCATAAATCCATGATAATCTACGATAAAACTAATCAACTAATCATAAAATAATAATAATTATATATATATATATATATATATATATATATATATATATATATATATATATATATATATATGAAATAATAAAATAAAATAATAATTCATTCAAATAAAAAATGGATAAATATAAGTATAATATAATATAAATATAAAAGTAATATAAATTAAAAAATACTAAAAATTTATCATCATAACAATAATAATAAAACTAAGCTCATGAGTCTTCTTCACCTGAAGACTTGCGTCCATTTCCACGCCACTCTTATGAAGCACTCCCCCAGTGGCCTGCCAAGTAATGAACAATGGAGCCGTTCTAGTGGCTGTATACTAACTACAAATATTGCAATACTTGCGTAGGCGTGTCGACAATCTATCGGGAGACAAAGTATCATGATTTATCGTGATATCGATATGTCGTGACACACCAAGTGTCCACCAGACAAAAGGCTCAACGATATCGAAACTACTGTCTAAATCTATTTAAAAATGACATCAATTATTTGACAGACAACAATGACCCCATAGACCCAAAAGTCACTACAACAAAAAAAGATTTACCGTATTTTCCGCACTATAAGGCGCACTGCATTATAAGGCCCACCTTCAATGAATGACATATTTTAAAACTTTTTTCCATATATAAGGTGCGCCGCATTATAAGGCGCACCTGCAATGAATGACATAATTTAAAACTTTTTCCATATATAAGGCGCTACAGTAGAGGCTGGGGTTACGTTATGCATCCATTAGATGGTGCTGCGCTAAAGGGAATGTCAACAAAACAGTCAGATAGGTCAGTCAAACTTTATTAATAGGTTACAAACCAGCTTTCTGACAACTCTATTTACTCCCAAAATGAATAAACAGCTGTTTTATTATTTTCTCTGAGGTAAAGTATTAGTATTAGCTAGCGATCCAAGATGGCAGGACCTTCTGCGCATGTGCGTCACCGATCGTGCAGGGTCACCGATAGCGTCTTGACAGCGAGACCTGTTGCGGCTCAATATTGATACATATATAAGGCGCACTGGATTATAAGGCGCATGGTCAGCTTTTGAAAAAAAATGACGGCTTTTAGGTGCGCCTTATAGTCGTGAAAATACGGTAATTAAAAATACAACAAAAAAAATCACAATTTTATTACGATTTTCACAATGATACACTTGAAACAGCAGCGACTGTATACATATATGTATATATATATATATATATATATATATATATATATATATATATATATATATATATACACACACACATATATATATATATTAAAAATTGCAATTGAAAATAATATAAAGCAATGTTGCAAAACCAGCGACCCGATTTTGGATTAGTTGTTGGGCTGATTTTTCTTCTTTGATTTGCAAGCACCGTACGGTAGTTGTGACAATCTTCTTCATTGGTGCGTCGCTGCATTTTACTGCCCCCTGGTGGCCAAGCTGCACACACCAGAAGGAGCCCTCAGGAAGAAAACGGTTCTTAAAATTGTTTGTAATGACATCATCTTTATATGTGTTTCATACAATAAAAATATTGCTTTATGTTCTTGTACATTAAAGAACATGGATTTTTTTTAATTTTGTTTTTGTGCGCGCATTGCTGAACCCTCTGTATGTAATGTCCCCTGCACGGCCCCTTTAGTACGAAATGACCACACGCACGCCCCGAGGCTTTGTGTCAAGACCGGGACCTTGAACACGATGCACAGGCGTGGGTTTTTATTGCCCAATATCTCCTGTTTGCCCTGCGGCCTTCTGTCCACAACATGCACTAAAACCTGTTGGACTGTAAATAATAAATAACTCTTCTCTCCGTCTCTGCAAAGGTGTGCGATTATACAAACAAATACTGCAAGCATGCGAGGCCAAACAAGCGCTTTGCATGCGTACGAGTCATTTAAATCCCCCTGGTTAAAAGGGCGAGAAAATGTATTTTACAGTTGCTGAGGGATTAGTCGAAAATGGCCCCTCAGAGGTGACGGCTGGTTGGGCTTCGGCGCGACCGTCTAACAGGTTTAGCGCGGCGTGAAAATGCCATCAAACGCCTTGAAAATGTTTGTTTTCTCCCCGAGAATGAACTTCGGAAAAAACGTGCATCTTTGTTGGACACGTGCGCTGCAACCTGTCAGTCCTTGAGCATCCATGGCATGGTGATCCATTGTGAAATCAAAGCCATACCTGTCCAGCTATTCACACATTTGCTTTCACTATATACACACACACACATATATATATATATATATATATATATATATATATATATATATATATATATATATATATATATATATATATATATATATATATATATATATATATATATCCCCTCCGTGAGCCGGCACCTTAACGTGGTGGAGGGGTTTGCGTGTCCCAATGATCCTAGGAGCTATGTTGTCTGGGGCTTTATGCCCCTGGCAGGGTCACCCATGGCAAACAGGTCCTAGGTGAGGGGCCAGACTAAGAACGGCTCAGAAGACCCTTATGACGAAAATGAACTTTGGAGACGCGTTTCCCTCGCCCGGACGCGGGTCACCGGGGCCCCCCTCTGGACCCAGGCCTGGAGGTGGGGCTCGCTGGCGAGCGCCTGGTGGCCGGGCCTGCACCCATGGGGCCCGGCCGGGCACAGCCCGAAGAGCCAACGTGGTTCCCCCTTCCCACGGGCTCACCACCGGTGGGAGGGGCCAAAGGGGTCGGGTGCAGTGCAGGCTGGGTGGCAGCCAAGGGAGGAGACCTTGGCGGACCGACCCCCAGCTACAGAAGCTGGCTCTTCGGACATGGAATGTCACCTCTCTGGCAGGGAAGGAGCCCGAGCTGGTGTGCGAGGCCGAGAAGTTCCGACTAGACATAGTCGGACTCGCCTCCACACACAGCTTGGGCTCTGGTACCAGTCCTCTTGAGAGGGGTTGGACTCTCTTCCACTCTGGAGTTGCCCACGGTGTGAGGCGCAGAGCAGGTGTGGGCATACTTATTGCCCCCCGGCTCGGTGCCTGTACGTTGGGGCTTACCCCGGTGGACGAGAGGGTAGCCTCCCTCCACCTTCGGGTGGGGGGACGGGTCCTGACTGTTGTTTGTGCATATGCACCAAACAGCAGCTCAGAGTACCCACCCTTTTTGGAGTCCTTGGAGGGTGTGCTGGAGACCCCTCCCTCTGGGGACTCCCTGCTGGGGGACTTCAACGCTCACGTGGGGAATGACAGTGAGACCTGGAGGGGCGTGATTGGGAGGAACGGCCCCCCTGATCGGAAACCGAGCGGTGTTCTGTTATTGGACTTCTGTGCTCGTCACGGTTTGTCCATAACGAACACCATGTTCAAGCATAAGGGTGTCCATATGTGCACTTGGCAGCAGGACACCCTAGGCCGCAGTTCGATGATCGACTTTGTAGTTGTGTCATCGGATTTGCGGCCGCATGTTTTGGACACTCGGGTGAAGAGAGGGGCGGAGCTGTCAACTGATCACCACCTGGTGGTGTGTTGGCTCCGATGGTGGGGGAAGATGCCGGTCCGACCTGGCAGACCCAAACGTATTGTGAGGGTTTGCTGGGAAGGTCTGGCGGAATCCCCTGTCAGAAAGAGTTTCAATGCCCACCTCCGGCAGAGCTTCTCCCTTGTCTCGGGGGAGGCGGGGGACATTGAGTCCGAATGGGCCATGTTCCGCGCCTCCATTGTTGAGGCGGCCGATTGGAGCTGTGGCCGTAAGGTGGTCGGTGCCTGTCGCGGCGGCAATCTTCGAACCCGCTGGTGGACACCAGCGGTCAGGGATGCCGTCAAGCTGAAGAAGGAGTCCTATCAGGCCTTTTTGGCCTGTCGGACTCCGGAGGCAGCTGACAGGTACCGGATGGCCAAGCGGAACGCGGCTTC
Source organism: Festucalex cinctus (assembly GCF_051991245.1). NCBI lineage: Eukaryota > Metazoa > Chordata > Actinopteri > Syngnathiformes > Syngnathidae > Festucalex > Festucalex cinctus. Next base: position 3,170,416 of record NC_135426.1, on the reverse strand, counting down.
GGCGGTTGCTGAGGCAAAAACTCGGACATGGGAGGAGTTCGGTGAGGCCATGGAAAACAACTTCCGGACGGCTTCGAGGAAATTCTGGTCCACCATCCGGCGTCTCAGGAGAGGAAAGCAGTGCACCATTAACACTGTGTATAGTGGCGATGGGGTGCTGCTGACCTCGACTCGGGACGTCGTGAAGCGGTGGGGGGAATACTTCGAAGACCTCCTCAATTCCACCAACACGTCTCCTTTTGAGGAAGCAGAGTCTGGGGACTCTGGGGTGGGCTCTCCTATCTCTGGGGTCCAAGTCACTGAGGTGGTTAGAAAGCTCCTCGGTGGCAGGGCCCCGGGGGTGGATGAGATCCGCCCGGAGTTCCTAAAGACTCTGGATGTTGTGGGGCTGTCGTGGTTGACACGCCTCTACAACATCGCGTGGACATCGGGGACAGTGCCTCTGGATTGGTAGACCGGGGTGGTGGTCCCCCTTTTTAAGAAGGGGGACCGGAGGGTGTGTTCCAACTACAGAGGGATCACACTCCTCAGCCTCCCTGGTAAGGTCTATTCAGGGGTGCTGGAGAGGAGGGTCCGTCGGGAGGTCGAATCTCGGATTCAGGAGGAGCAGTGTGGTTTTCGTCCTGGCCGTGGAACAGTGGACCAGCTCTACACCCTTCGCAGGATCCTCGAGGGTGCGTGGGAGTTCGCTCATCCCAGTCCACATGTGTTTTGTGGATTTGGAGAAGGCGTTCGACCGTGTCCCTCGGGGAGTTCTGTGGGGGGTGCTTCGGGAGTACGGGGTGCCGGGCCCCTTGATACGGGCTGTTCGGTCCCTGTACGACCGTTGCCAGAGTTTGGTCCGCATTGCCGGCAGTAAGTCGGATTCGTTTCCGGTGAGGGTTGGACTCCGCCAAGGTTGCCCTTTGTCACCGATTCTGTTCATAACTTTTATGGACAGAATTTCTAGGCGCAGCCGAGGCGTGGAGGGGTTCCGGTTTGGTGGCCTCAGCATTGCATCTCTGCTCTTTGCAGATGATGTGGTGCTGTTGGCTTCATCAAGCCGGGGCCTCCAGCTCTCACTGGAGCGGTTCGCAGCCGAGTGTGAAGCGGCTCGGATGAGGAGCAGCACCTCCAAATCCGAGACCATGGTCCTTAGTCGGAAAAGGGTGGAGTGTCGTCTTCAGGTCGGGGATGAGATCCTGCCCCAAGTGGAGGAGTTCAAGTATCTTGGGGTCTTGTTCACGAGTGAGGGTAGGATGGAGCGGGAGATCGACAGGCGGATCGGTGCAGCGTCTGCAGTGATGCGGACTCTGTATCGGTCCGTCGTGGTAAAGAAAGAGCTGAGCCAAAAGGCAAAGCTCTCGATTTACCGGTCGATCTACGTTCCAACCCTCACCTATGGTCACGAGCTGTGGGTCGTGACCGAAAGAACGAGATCCCGGATACAAGCGGCCGAAATGGGTTTCCTCCGCAGGGTGTCCGGGCTCTCCCTTAGAGAGAAGCTCGGTCATCCGGGAGGGACTCAGAGTCGAGCCGCTGCTCCTCCGCGTTGAGAGGAGCCAGCTGAGGTGGCTCGGGCATCTGGTTCGGATGCCTCCTGGACGCCTCCCTGGGGAGGTGTTCCGGGCATGTCCCACTGGCGGGAGGCCCCGGGGACGACCCAGGACACGCTGGAGAGACTATGTCTCTCGGTTGGCCTGGGAACGCCTCGGGATCCCACCGGAGGAGCTGGTTGAAGTGGCTGGGGAGAGGGAAGTCTGGGTTTCCCTCCTGAAGCTGCTGCCCCCGCGACCCGACCCCGGATAAGCGGAAGAAGATGGATGGATGGATGGATATATATATATATATATATATATATATATATATATATATATATATATATATATATATATATATATATATATATATAACAAAAAACGAACATATATATATATATATATATATATATATATATATATATATATATATGTTCGTTTTTTGTTTTTTTTACCCCCAAACAATGTATGGCTTTGGACTTAGAGGCTAACTGTTATAGGTTGCAAGGTAATGACGTGTGTTTTACTGCGAGCATTAAGTACAGTGAGAATGATAGTTAGCACTGACAAAATATAAATAATATGACATATAAACTGCGCATTTATTGATTAATATATAGTGTCATTTATCGCAGAAATCTGGCCATTTTCCTGGTCTCATTTCGTCTTTGCAGACACCCTTGACTTCGTCGTTAACTTCCATTTGTATGCAGCACGTTTACATCAAAGCATATTTACACCACAACAAAGTAGTAGAAGTCCTTACGTGGCAACTGTAATGCATGTACTTAAAAAGAGAGGACTATTAATTAGTTCGCTATACTATATTGTATGAATATGGAATGAGGGTTAATGCAACTGTATCAACACTACTACTTAGAATTAACATATTCACCCCAAAAATAAATCAATACTTATATCGGCCAGCCTCGGGCTCTTTTATTAAGCTTAAGATTAAAAAAAAAAAAAAAAAAAAGCCACAACCCAAATATCCCGTTTTAGTCGTCTTTTAAGTTTATTCCAGAGCAACAGTGCGTTATATATAGAAATTACACTGTAGAATGCAGAGGATGACAGCACTCAATCAAGACAGTTATAGTTATAGTTATAGTTTTAGATTGAAAGCTACTGGTTGGCATATCGATTTGCTGGAAATACTAAGTTTAGAAAATGTATGTTTTGAATGTTTGTCCAAGTTAAATATATTATTTCAGATTTTGCATGCTAATGCTAAACTATAGCTATATACATATATATATATATATATATATATATATATATATACATATATATATATATATATATATATATATATATATATATATATATATATATATATATATACATATAACAATAAATTGGATATTCACGTTTTGTTTTTTTTGTTTTTTTTTATATCCTTGTAAGCCACACATGGGCCTCTCCCAGGCGGAGGATCGAACCCACGCCAACCGGCACCAAAGGCACGTAACGGTTCCACTCCTTCACCTGGATCCCTTGGATATTCACTTTGTTAACTTTACCTGCTGATATGATGACGCTTCTCCTGAGCGAGAGATGTGACGCTCGAGCCTTCCTACTCGAATCTGATTCGAGCAAATGAAGCGGATGCGTGTCGAAGCAGTGGTCCGACAACTGCTTCGGACATGCCGAAAATCACGTGACCACTGCAAACGAGGCCTCGGACGTCACAAACGTGTCAGCGACTTCACGCTGTTTCATGGGAAAGATAAACTCGGTGTTTGACAAACCTACCTGCAGTAATTAAAGCGCCAATTACTTCCATCCATCCATTTTCTTGACCGCTTATTCCTCACAAGGGTCGCGGGGGTTGCTGGCGCCTATCTCAGCTGGCTCTGGGCAGTAGGCGGGGGACACCCTGGACTGGTTGCCAACCAATCGCAGGGCACACGGCGACGAACAACCATCCACACTCACACGCACACCTAGGGACAATTTGGAGCGCCCAATTAACCTGCCATGCATGTCTTTGGAATGTGGGAGGAGACCGGAGTACCCGGAGAAGACCCATGCGGGCACGGGGAGAACATGCAAACTCCACCCAGGAAGGTCTGAGCCTGGACTCGAACCGGAGACCTTAGAACTGGGAAGCGGACGTGCTAACCACTCGTCTACCGTGCCGCCCGCGCCAATTACTTGATACAAAAAATAGGCAAGGTAATGATCATTCGGCTCAAATCTTTTCTCCATTCTAGGATTAAGGAAATACATATCCCATATAATAAAAAAAAACAATATCCCTGTCCACAAGCATTATATTCTATCGAGTAAATTTGACTCTATTTACAGTGCGACCAAATAGACCATTTCAGAGTAATATTTGCACTTGGAAGAGAGTAAAATAAATAATAAAAATAATAGTCAAAATTCGAACTCACGACCTTCCGTTTGAGAGACAGCTGCTCTACATGATCGGCCACGGACTTCCTGACGTCAGTGATTTGTATTAGTATATCGCTGGTCAGCCGGAATCTTCCTGCAAACGGCAGTCTCAAAGCTGAAGCTGCAGATCGGGAGGTCGTTCCTCAACCCATGAGAGATAGGCGTTTATATTTTTTTGTTTTTTTCCCCCCCCCAATTCTTTATTTTATTCTCTTCCAAGTGTAAATAAATAATAGCCTCCTCTAAAAATATTGTTGTGAAAATCAAAGACAAAAACAATACAGACTTGAAAGTTCAACTTTACTTGTGTAAATAACACTTTAAAAGGACGACACCATCCCACAGTTAAAAAAGATAGACATCTACTGAAACTTAATTGAACTTATGAAATGCCGAGGTTCCTACATGATCGCAAGTAATGAAGATTTGTAAACAGTGATTCTAAAAATTCCATGTGCGCAGGTTTGACCAGCAGATGGAGCTCTTGCAGTGTGTCAAATGCCTCAAAGCAGTGCTTCGTTTTAGCGCAGCCAGGCGAAATTGTCTCGAAAGTGGTTAATTATTTCGGAAAAACGAATAAACCAAACCAAACCAAACCAAACCAAAGCCTCAGTTTTCGGAAAGCCTCGGTTTATCCATCCCTATCCTGAGCTCGTGAGCTGTTCGAAGCTCCGTCCATCTCCTGTTAGCTTCCGCCATCTTCGTTCTTTGACGCATGCGCGGGTGGAGGAATTGGTGCTCGACTAGTTTCCCCTGTGATCCGGGCGTGACGTCATCCAAATTTGCATATTGAAATTTGTACTCGTAAAATGCAACCCACAGAAGAGATTCGTGCACAGCCGTAACTTGTGTGTAGTCAAGCTTCGTAGTCGTAGAAGTGAGAGTTGTACTGAAAAGGCATTACACTCACAGGTTTTAGATTCGCTCATTTTCATATCATTTTACAAATCTTGACTTTTGGTCTGTCCCCATGTTGCTATTTTTACCATTATTAACAATTTCAAAGAGTTGAAAACAGCTCAAGACAGACAAGTAAGACAAAGTATGGTAAAGAAAAAATGTGCCCCTTCCTCACTCTCTGTGGGAGCCGCGCAGCATTGTGGCCTCAAGATTGAAAGACTTTTGCACAAGAACAGTTCAAATCGGGGAAGTTAGATACATTTGAGTCAGCTAATTTTGTGATTCGGTTGCACAAGGAACTGGACAGCCACACAGATAAGCAATGTGCACAATCATTTCTGCCTGACGACTTCGTCAGCTCATCGTTTTATTTATTGCATCACTCATGGCTCTAAGACCTTGGGGAACAAAAAAAAAAGTTCTGGGAAGACGATGTCAGCAGATTTTGCCAAGTATTTTTTTTTTTTTTTGTTTTTTTTTTTACCGTATTAAATTAGGGATTAATCATAATTTGTTTTGTTTCTACACAATGTAATATGCTAGCAATATAAGGTACAATAGCAATTTGTGTTGGGTTAGCTGAAGCAAGATGGTGTCCCCCAGATTGATTTTGGAGATGAGGTTTCTGCCTGACAGCGACGATACTCATGGACGGATAGAGATCCACATTTCAGTTGGCCCAATCTTCTTCATTTTCATGCAATTGACCACCGGGGACTCCAAGTCCATTTCAAATCACCTTCAGTCCCAGGTAGGCTTTCTTGCACTTGATCACGTCCATCACCGCGCTGCCGCTGGCCTCCCTGATCTGAATTTTAACTCTGCACTTCCCACTTCAGCAACTCAAGGACATATGGGCAACGCTTGTTGAAACTGCTGCTTTGTTTGATTCAATATGCCACAATTTGTTTCCATTTAAGGTGGAGCTAACTAAAGATGCTGTAAAATCACTTTGCGGAGGCAAACATGCACCAAACCATTTGTTGAGACTTTCCAGATAAGATTTCTGAATTCACAACATTGTTGAGATTGTGCAGGCGTTCATAAATCCCCGATGTACCCGTGCCATCTCTAAATTTGATTGCAGGGCATCTAAACCTCATTGCAGGCTTAGCTTGTCCTTGTGCTGCATTTGAGGATGGTGGGAAGTCGGACTTGTCAGAGTTCAAACCAGGAAGGGTGTATGGGAATACCCCTTCAACTCGGAAATTCCATTTGCGAAGTCGGGAAAAAAAAAAAGACGTCACTCTGCAATGACCACCACAGACGGTGAATGATAAAACACAATTTACTCGAGTATAAAACTTACTGACATAACGCAACGTACGTGACAGTATGCTGCTATCTCCCTGCATGAAATTATACGGTCAACTACTTAAACGTATGGTATGCTCATGAAATAAGATAAAAACAATAAATAAAGAAAAATTGTGAGAAGGTAAGTTTGCTGCAGATCAAAATGAGTTTTAAGAACCAAAATAAAAAACAATTGACCGATATCCGCCATTTTGGTTGTTTACTTTCGCCTTGAACGCTTTCAGGTCAGAAATGGGAAAAACCAACTCGGATATATCTGACTTCTGACCATCCTCCAATGCAGCATAATGCTCAGTGCGAGTTCAAACCAGGAAGCGTGTACGGGAACGCCCCTTCAAACTCGGAAATTCCACTTACGAAGTCGGGAAAAAAAAAGAGAAGGACCCCGACTTCACCGACGACCTACAAGTAACGTCACTCGACAATAGCGACCACAGACCGTGAACGGTAAAACACAATTTACTCGAGTATAAAACAAGATAGCTTTCATCATTCATAAATAGTCGACATAACTATCGCTATCTCCCAGCATGAAATTATACGATCAACTACTCAACTGTATGGAATGCTTATGAAATAATATCAAAACAATAAATGAAGCAAAATTGTGAGGCGGTAAGTTTACTGGTCAAAATGAGTTTTAAGAACCAAAATAAACAATTTACCACTATCCACCATTTTGGTTGTTTACTTTCACCTTGAACGCTTTCAGGTTGGAACTGAGAAAAAACAACTGGGATATATCCGACCATTCTCGAATGCAGCACTGAGAGCCACGCGACAGAAATTGGCACCTGTCGTGAACTCCGAGTGTCATTATCACACTCACACAGTATAATGCAAGTCAACCCTTAACCTCTGCGTGAGACCAGAAGTCAGGCTGGCTTTCTGACAGACAGAAGGATGGACGGAGGTGGGATTAATCACAAAGAATCTCACGCTTGCATGCGCACAGCTTTCCTCTCTCTCCCTCCTCTGTCCGTCAGCCACGCTCACTTTCTCCTCATGATTCGGAATTAAGATTGTATCCGCTCAGCCGTCACCTGCCCGCACGTCAAACTCCCGCAGAAGTCGAAAGAGTTGCGAAAGAGAAGCTGGCTGTCTCCTCCGTGAAAACATTAGCCCGGGAAACTGAGCAGGGACACGGGGAGAAAAAGGAGGAGGGAAAAAAAAAAAAAAAAACGCATTACGGCACCGAAGAGCCGCCTCCTGGGCTCATCTTGGCAAAAATGTCGCTGCGACAAACAGGACGCGCATCCATCAAAGACGCCTGCCGTTATTAGCATAAAACACGCGAGACACGAGGCAGGCGCCGGCTGAATATTAAGAACGGGGTTGGGGGTGGGGGGATTTCAACAACAGTTGCAGCATCTTTTATTTCCCTCTGATCACACGGCAGCCTTCAGAGTTAAATTAATAAGACGGAGCACAACACTGATGTGATCCAACGTGTGTAATTGTGTACAAGGGAGTGCATAGAATCATGACATCAAAAGAGGACTGTTTGCAAAAATACGTTCCTATGGGCACAAGAGTTACAAGAGAGGTATACGTGGGTGGGAGGGGTTCAGGTATGGCTTGTAGCTTCTGGTGCATCGTCAGTTGTCCTTCCAAGGCCTCAAAACGGGGAAAAGTGTCACTGCCTCCATGCTACTTCCATGGGAGAGATAGATACATGACAGGGTTTCAGCTTGGATAGGGTTCGGTTCGGATTCAATCGTCTCCTTTTGCGGCTTTTCGCTTGGTCAATAATCCCACACAATAAAACTCTTGATTGTGCCACCATTCTTATTGCCTTTTCTTCCTTAACCGCCGGTCCTCAACTTGGTCTGGAGGAAAAACAAACAAACAAACAAAGCTCAAAATGAAAAAAAAGAAGAAAAAAAAAAGAAAACAAGGAGATTATGTCACACGGGGTAGACAAGACAAAGAGGAAGGCATGCAAGTACAATAAAAGTGAAGCGGGTTGGCGGCGGATCGAGCCGTGGTGAGAGCACCCAAGGGCAGTGGATTCCGTGTTCGCGATAAGTGCGACCACAAATCCCCCGCCACTGGCTGGCCGTCAATAACCATTTGAACTCGGCTGCTGTGGCTAAAGACGGCGGATGAACGCTGCTTTAGAGGAAAAGATGAAGGCAGGGAAATTAGAAAGGAGCCCGCCGGGGGTGAGAGCTTCAGAGAGTCGTGTGGTATGACTTGGGGATTAAACAAGTCCAGATCCTCAAAAAAAAGAAAGAAATCCCTATTATTATTGATCAAGCTGTAAAAGTGACACTTGCTTTGTCCAGTCTACACTTGCAAAGGTGATTCCAGTTTACTGCAAATTGGTCCTTTCTGCAGCAGGGTTCATTTCGTCAACAAAAACTAAACAAATATAATTTGGTCGACACACATTTTTTACCGGGCTAAAACTAGACTAGACTAGACTAGACTAGACTAGACTAGACTAAACCCTCTTTCATAAACAAAAACTGGGACTAAATCAGTATGCATTTTCGACGACTAATGAAGACAAGATGAAAATGTACTTCACTTCATAAAAACCGGACTAAGATCTATGGACATTTTACTTCATGAACAAAAATGAGACGGAAATTACATGATTTTATAAGATCTTGTCTCTTGTCTCTAATCTGTCTATCACTATCACTATCACGTGACACGCAGCACAAACACAGGACATACAGGAGGTGGAATCACGGTGAAAGGTTAAAAAAAAATGTAACTGCTATAATGTTTCAACAATTATAATGCAACTACTAACTAATGCTGGCTAACTTACTAGCTCCTAGCATAATAGCCACTGGAATTGTGTGTCAAGTTGTTTTTCAGCAAAAAGATGCTAATATGTGCTTTATGTGAAATAGTTTTAGATTCAAAAAGGTTCAATAAATCTGCTGACAAAAAAAATATACAGGGGTAAAATGGTTGTCCTGACTAAAACTAGACTAAAACGTTGACAGTTTTTGTTGACGAAAAGTAGATGAATAAAATGACATTTTCTTGGACTAAAATAAAGACTAAAATACTAGACTTATAGTCGACCAAAAAATGGACTAAATAAAAACGGGATGAGGTTAACTGTGACAAAAACTAACAAGCGTGACTAAATTGGACTAAAACAGACTAAATTTAAAAATGGCAGACAAAATTAACACCATTCATGCAGTAATATTGTAGGCTTAATGACAAAGTGGTCCGAAGTATTGAAGGGAGCTCATGTGGCGGTCAACTCCAGCATTTCAAGGTCAAAAACCATTCTCGGTTGAAGCAGAACTTTTGAGGCACTGCAAGCATAAACATTGAAAACCCGAGCTCAAACTTTTCCACTGATATGCAAGTGTCCATTGACCATTGAAGTAAATTGATGGCAGCAGGTGGAGTTTCTTGGTCAACCTCACACCTTGTGTGCTTGTTTGTCCTCTTTTTTTTTTTTTTCCGATCCCGAAGAAGCAAAAAAATAAAAAAATTAAAAAACCACAAAAAAAAACAAAAAAACAAAAAACAAACAGCATCGAAGGAACAAGCGCTGGCTTAAAGGTGCCAATTTCCTGTGACTAATCGGGACTCTGCTGTGCTTTCATTGCATCATTTAGAATTGACACTCTGGCTGCTGGGGACCGTGGTCAAGGTCATACAGAAGAAACATTTGTCAAAAATAGTTGTTAAAAAAAATAAAAATAAATAAAAAAATACAAGGCCAAAAATACATGGCCACAAAATTTGAAAGGCTGTAATACACCGTCTGAAGAATCAGTATTGGTGAGGGTTTCAAGGGCTCTATCCTAACTCCTGAGCAACGAATGAGATCCATAAACTTGAAGAGGAACCAGCGAGCGAGCCGTCTGCTCTGTAGGTGTTATTCGTCCTCAAGCTTCTTCTTCTTCATTTTGTCACACTCGCAAAGCTCTGAAAGCACAAACGCAGCTCGAGGACGCGAGGCAGAGCGACGGAAGGGTCAGGGGAAGAAATGAAGTGGACAAGGGAAAGATAGGGAGCAGAGGCCACTCGTGTGGCAGGAATACGCAATGAGGGGGAGCCGGCGTGGACACGGCGGGAGATCAGGCCGGCTGATAAACCGCTGAAAGGGAATGAGGGAACGAGAGGGAGAAGAGGAGGGGACGGCTTTATCCTGCTTGCCCTTCGGCTGCCTCCGACTTGCCGGTTGTTATCTTAGACCTGTTAAGCGCTTGAATGCATTAGAAATGGGACGAAGGACGCTGGGATGGCGACAAGGGCTTTAAATGCAGTGCAAGTGGCTCGAAATGTCATCAGTGACGATAAGAGTCATTATCAGCAGGTGCGTTTCCATGACCCTCAGTTTTGCGCAAAAGGCAAGTTTCACAAAAACAAGCCGCTAATGGCAACACTGGATTTGCAAAAAAAAAAAAAAAAAAAAAAAACTCAAATACAGTGCTCCCTCGTTTTCCACTAGGGTTCGGTTCCAAAAAATACCCGCAATAAATGAAATCCGCAAAGTAACGTATTTTCCGCACTATAAGGCGCACCGCATTATAAGGCGCACCTTCAATGAATGACATATTTTCAAACTTTTTCCACATATAAGGCGCTACAGTAGAGGCTGGGGTTACGTTATGCATCCATTAGATGGTGCTGCGCTAAAGGCAACGTCAACAAAACAGTCAGATAGGTCAATCAAACTTTATTACTAGATTACAAACCCGCTTTCTGACAACTCCATTCACTCCCAAAATGAATAAACAGCTGTTTTTTTTAATTTTCTCTGAGGTAAAGTATTAGTATTAGCTAGCGATCCAAGATGGGGGGGGGGGATCTTCTGCCGTTCGTGCAGGGTCACCGATAGCGTACTGACAGCAAGACCTGTTGCGGCTCAATATTAATCCATATATAAGGCGCTCTGGGTTATAAGGCGCATGGTCAGCTTTTGAAAAAATTGAAGGCTTTTAGGTGCGCCTTATAGTGCGGAAAATACGGTAGTTGTTTAACATTTAATAAAAATGTTTTTAGTTTCTAAAACCCCTCACCACACACTTTATACACTTTTCTCATCAAGGCATTTACATTTTCTCACATTTCTCTCTTGTTTATACATCCTCAAAGCTCAAACCTTCAAAAATGTTATAAAATTTAAACATTACTGTAAAAAAAAAAAAAAAAAAAAAAAAAAAAAAAAAAATGCATGCAAAATTGCACCAAAAAAATCCGCGAAACAGCGAGACTCCAAAAAGTGAACCGCGTTATAGTGAGGGAACAACGTATCGCAAGTGAGGGAACAACGTATCGCAAAAGAAAAGTTTTTGTGCTCTCATGATCTGGTTTTTGAGATGTATCAAAATACAAGTATTTTGCAAAAGTGGCATGGAAACACTTTTTGCGCATTAGTAGTCATGTAACACCTGCCCGGTCACTGAGGAAAGGAAACGTTGTTTGCTAATGTATATTTTTTTTATTTACTTGCAATTGACTTAATATTTGTTTTGAGAATTAGTAATTTCTGTATTGTATTTTAGTTCTACATGCTGAAGTGTTTTGCATACAGCACGTCATGAGTGCATAAGAGAGAGAGGTGTAACCGAGTGAGACTCGTTCGAGAAGGAGTTGAATAAAAGGGGAGGATCTTGAAATCCTGTCCTGCCATGTCTGGTTTCCTTTAGCAGGGAAGACGCCAGAAAACATCAGAAACTAAAACTATTTGTAACCCGCCTTTTACCCAGCCTCCGGGAACAACAACAACATTTTAGGGTTACAGGATGCCTTCCGAGGGGATAACATTTACATAAGTCGTCTTACGCACAAAGCCATTTTGCTATAGAGCCGCCGTTCAATGCACGTTCCATATCGTTGCATGAGAAATAGCCGTTACCACCGGCAACAAGCGAGACACGGCTTGAAATCCATTCTATCCGTCCGCACCATAATGACAAAAGTTACTAGTGTAAGCAAACACACACAACACCACACGCACACACAACACCAACACTAAATGTCCGAACCCGCCCGATGAGGAGAGTGTTTTTAAAGTAATGTAAACAACACTGGGCATCCGTCTTCGGTAAACATCATGAGCACACCATCATGAGGTCTCGCGAGACGGGACATTCCGAGAATTACGCCTCAGAAGCAAAACGCGAAACGCTCTTCAACGGAAAGGCCAACAAAGCCAAATTGTACTTTATCGAAATAGTAGTTCTATTTTTGCGAAAAAGCGTCATGGAAACACAGCTAGTGACAAAAGCCTCCTGTTGTCCTGTCCGGGTCGAGTTGAAGAGAAAATTAAGATTTGGGGGATTCGTCGTTGCCGTTTTTTTAATCTGGATTTGAGATGAAGGGCAGAGAAGGCCGAAAAGATCTTTATTTGGTTGAGAGCCCAATTGGATGGTCCAGCGGGTCAAAAATCGCACCCTTTGACATTTGCATGCCTGCGCAGCTTCCCGCTTTGCAGTGTAAACATCCTAATCGTGGTCATCGCTATCAGCATCATTCTTCTTTTTCTTTTTTCTTCTTGGCTGTGTCACCCTGCATATTATTGCTTTGAAGCCTTATCACCCAAAAAAAAAGTGTCTTTTTGGCACCTAATGACTTTTAAAAACAAGTCAGATAAAGCCCAGACGAGCAAGAGTGTGCCGCGATCGCAGCGGGCCAATAAACACGGGGCGGGATTACCATAATATCGTCGGCTTCAAAACAATTTACAAGATCATATGACAGCCGCCTGACGAGGCTACAGGTAGCTGCCGCTAAAACGCAGTGCGCACCCACGCCATGAATAAAACATTCTTGCAATTTATGTGACACAAAGATCTGAAAAATCTGCCCGCCATGCGACTTTCATATCCAATACTAAGCGAGAGCAGTTTACCTCATTTGCTGTAAAAACAATGAAATTGTAAAAGAGGGGGACAAAAAATGTAATAAAAAAGCTCCATGAATGTAAATAAGTCCTTTTTGGGGGTCTAGCGGTGGTTATAGATGGCACAGTGAGTGCCCGGAAATCAAGTTAGCATCCACTCGAGTGGTTTTGGTGCGACCGCATTTTCGCTTGGCATTTTGGGAACAGAATTGTCCAGAGATGAATGCTGGCCAAGTGTAACCACATTAAAGCACACACACAGTAGGAAGTAGGAAGATATGAGGGAAATAAAGCAAGACGTTAAAACTGGTGATCTGAGCACTAGCAGGCACATGGAAATAAATAGTACTTCAACAGTCAAAGTGTGCATTTTCTATACTGAATAAGAGGGATAAACACGTCTATCATCTATGTCAGATAATGAGCCTATTGTGAGAATTTGGTAGGATTGCAGAATCCTTGGATTTCTCAAAGTAAAGCATTTTTCTGGAAGTGTATTGGCCACATTTGTTGCAATTCTTGTTATTATATTAATAGTCTGTCTCTATTGTAATACAGTGGATCCTCAGCTAAAATGGAATTGTAAAAATAAATAAATAAATACAAATAAATAAAAACCTACTGGTTGGCTCAGCAAGACTCCGACAGGTTGCAGCAACATTCAAGTAACATCCAGCCAAAAAGTCGTCTTCAAAAAAAATAAAAATAAATAAAAAATAAAAGTATAGTAGCAGTTTTGCAACACTTTATTTAGCAGCAACACTCATAACAGTTTTGTGCATGTTTAACTCATTCACTCCCAGACATTTTAACTGAATTTTGCAAGGTCCACAGAATATTGTGTTCTATTGCTATCAAAACATAGAACCTACCAAAAGAAAGATTAGTCTCTTCTTTCATCAGGAAAATAGAAAAACGTATATTTCTATCCGTTTCCATTTTGCAGCAATTAGCATTAGAATATTGCAAAGTTTCATCATGATTCACATTCCTGGTGAAAACAGTGGCAAAAAAAGAGCTTATTGCAACATGGCCCTGGTTGATCTGTTGTACTCTGCTGCCACCTGCTGGCTGTTTTTGTAGTAAGTACCATTGCTTCAAGCACTCTCTTCAGTTCAGAGCCTTCTGTATACTCCAGCATAGAAAAACCTAAAAAGCATGGGAGCATGGCAATATTTAAAATAGAACGTTTTTGGGAGCAAATGAGTTAATGAGCGTGACAATTAAATAAGCCACAATAAGGCCCAAGAAAATTTGGTGAAACTGTGATTTGGCTGTGTGCTTTTATTTTGAAAGTCTGACTTTTAACAGGATGTGTTGCACAAGATATTTCCCTAGGTCATTGTTTTGAGTTGGTAAGAATAATAATAAAAATAATAATAATGTTGTGTGTTGAACACCGATATGCAACATTTAAAGGCTAAAAGCCAAAAAATATACTTATAAAAAAAATACAATTTGCTTCAGATGAACATGCATCGATTACAGGAAATGAATGACCAAGACGTGTTATTCATCAAAAAAAAAAAAAAAAAAAAAAAGACAACCAAGCAAAAACTGAGGTTCCACTGTACTCTTGACTTCTTGTTTGAATCCTTACTAAATTCTCACATATAATGAAGCAAAAAGACAACTTACACGTCTTCTGTCCTTGAGGCTGCATGCTTATTTTTCTTCACAGACAAAAGCAAGCCAGTTATTTAAGCAGCATTTTTCTGATGGCTTTAACACATGCAAAAGCAGCACGACGAATTTCAGCGAGCAGAGCCTGAAGTCAAATGTGCTGCAATGAATGAAACGTGATTGTTCAACCACGCACCTGTTTGGCATTGTTGACACACTGCAGGTACATGGCTGCTATGTTGGAGCAATGGAGGGTTTTTCCAGCATTTTCTTGGTAGCACGCAAGGATCTGACCCTGCAGGTCAGTGCACACCGGATATGTGTCGTAGCGCCTGCGAGGAAGAAGAAAGAAGGAAGGTGGAATGAGCGAACATAAGGAGGAAAATCAAATGCGGCAGGGAAAAATAAAGGCAAAAGTGATGAACAGCTGTGGTCCTTAATTCATTGACTGGCAGCCATTTTGACTGAAGCAACCCCCTTCGCTCCCGGCTGTTTGACTGGATTTGACTGATTTTGCAAGGCCCACAGAACATTGTGTTCTATTGCTATCAAAACAAAGAGTCTCTTCTTTCATCAGGAAAACAAAAGTATATTTCTATCCATTTCCCTTTTGGAGCAATTAGTATTAGAATATAGCTAAGTTTAATCATTATTCACATTCCTGGTGAAAACACTGGCAAAAAGAGCTTGTTTGCAACATGGCTCTGGTTGATCTCTTATTTTCTGCTGCCACCTGCTGGCCATTTGTGTAATAACTACCATTTGCTTCATGCATTCTCTTCAGTTCAGAGGATGCATCAAAGCCTTCTTATGCTCTAGCAGAAAAAAAACAAAACAAAAAAAAAACGTAAATGTGTCTTTGGGACTCATAAAACATTTAAAATAAAACGTTTTTGGAAGCAAATGAGTTAAGGGAGACCATGTGGCCCATTGTGCAATACTGCAGTCTATGGTGAGAAGACCCCCTTATGCTCCCTTAACCGTCATTCCAGTTCAAATCACTGAAAGCAAGAATCGGCAATAAACAAATTGCTGATTGATTGAAAAAAAAAAAAAGTAGGGCTGTACGATATTGGAAAAGCATGCGATATAGTTGCTGAATATAGTGATAGGTATTATTGCGATATCGAACGTACCTAAGGGAATTAGATTTTTATGATCCAATGAAAGAATTACATTTTTTTTTTCAACAAAATACGCAAACTCAATATATTCTCAGTTAATTAATGGTAACTACATTTCGATAATGTTCCACTATTGGATGGCGGCGCACATTTTAGTTCGCAGCTGACTGGTCAAATTCAGATAAAAGCATAAAATTCCATATGAAACTTATTGCATGTCTTTGCAATATGTAGATTGCATGGGCCAATATCGTGATATTGATGTGTTTTTGATATATTGTGCAGCCCTAAAAAAAAACAGTCAACCTAGCCATTGTCCAACCTGTTAAAAGTGTCTTGAAAGACTTGAAATAAATGGCTTCACCCCCCACAGAAGGGAGAACCATTGGTAGCAGTAGTGTGCAAATCAATGTAGCAGATTACGCAATCGAGACAAACTGGTAATCCAGACACAGAATTACAAGAGCAATGCTGCTTTGGTAAAATTACCTCAAAGCTTGCTTTATCTTCCATGCATTACATATGAAAGCCTCCAAAAAGGCACTGCAGAGCAAAATCCATACGCCGGGCATCTTTATTGATCAGTAATTGCTCCCTGACAATGCCAGCCGATCATAAAGCGTTTTTTTTCCCCCCATCGTCTTTTAGCATCCCGGGAAAGGTGTTGTAAAAGCTCGAGTGCCAAGCGTCTGTTTGCAGGCAAGCCATCACTGGCTTGGTGCACTCAGTGTGTCCCCAAGGCCTACTGTAGCATAAGAGTCGCAGCTCAAACCGCTATTTTTCCAGATGCTACGGCTCCACGTTTCGCTCCACTTCGGCGAGCGGTGCAGGCATGCATGCATGCCGGCGTGCCTTGCCCAATGTTGAACTGCTTTTGTGTGACGCTTCCCATGCGCTATAAAAGACCCATAATGACGACATGTGCGCGAGTGTGGGCTATTATCGCTAATGGGGGAGCGTCATCATTTTGTTCACGCCAGTGCCCAGGAAACTCCGCTGGTCGCACTAAAATGTCCATGAAAGCTTTTTTTTTTTGTTTTTTTTTGTGGCCTGTCAGCAACTTGAAGCCGGGTACCCTGTCGTCACAATCAGATGTTTGAGTCCACCCCCCTCCGGCGTGAGAAATGATCCCCCTGTTAAGATGCAATGCTGGGGATAGAGAAACTATGGGTCATTACCCAGAGTGCAGTGCAGCAGGAAACCAGTGCAAATCACCACCATTTTTTTTTTCTTTTTAATTTTCCTTGCCTGTGCAGGTCACAGATAATCGCAGTGTTATCGTCCAAGGGTCAAATCGGAATATAAAGGGGAGGCATAATCCACTTCTGATGTGAAATGTAATATGAATGACTTACTTAACCGATTGACTGGCAGCCATTTTGACTGAAGCAATCCACTTCGTTCCCGGCTGTTTTACTGGATTCTGACTGATTTTTTGCAAGGCCCACAGAATATTGTGTTCTATTGCTATCAAAACATGGAACCTACAAAAGAAAGATTAGAGTCTCCTCTTTCATCAGGAAAAAAAAAAGTATATTTCGATCTGTTTCCGTTTAGCAGCAATTAGCATTAGAATATAGCTAAGTTTCACAAATCTGCTTATTTAATTGTGAGGAAACAGCTTGTTTTCATCATGACCCTGGTTGATCTCTTATACTCTGCTGCCACCTGATGGCCGTTTTTGTAACTACTACGGTTTTTTTTTTTTTTTTTGTTTGGTTTTTTTTGCCACCCATTCTCTGCAGTTGAGAGGCTGCATCAAAACCTTCTGTACGCTCTAGCATGGAAAAAAACAAAACAAAAACAAACAAAAACACCTAACTACGTCTTTTGGGACACTTGATACATTTAAACTAGAACATATTTATACGTTTTTGGGAGCAAATGAGTTTGTGACCCAAATGCAGTCCTTACCTTAAAAAGACCTTTTTCATGACAGTAAATAGATTATTTTAGTTTTTAAGGTCTAGCATTTTTAATAGATGGACTGCAAACATCCGGATACATGTATCGTTGCACCCCCCTAGAGGCTAACAGTCTTAATTCTATGTCAGTGTCCTAAACAAGAGAAATCTTTGCCACCCTCCTCGTATGGATCCTTGGCGCTCATCCATTACACCACCCGTGGGCATCACCGCGACTAGATGGGCCGCTAATTGCTTTCTTAGGCATCGCTGGTAATACCAGGTGCATCCCGCTGATACAAAGCGCAGTGTTTATCAGCGCTAATGGACTCTTGTGAGCGAGAAAAGGGTCAGCGCAAGACGATTTTTTTGCTGTTTGTGTTTTTCTTGTGCTGGCTCCGCAGTACGAGTTGGAGACGGTGCTTTTGCTTCGTCTTGATAACGCGAGCACCGCTACGCACACAATCCAATATCATCCGTCATAAAAAAAATGAACATAAAAGTTTCAGCTCTGACCACAACACCCTCCCGTCGTTCGTAGTTTCACATCAGACGGCCTCGTCATGACATTGAGCTGACGATCTGAGACCAGCATTTCATATCGTGACCTCCAACAAGGTCTAACCATCCTTCATTGCTGCCAGATGCATGTAAGTGGTCATTAAGATTCATGAACTCGTGATGAAATCCTGACAAAAATACAGGAAAGTTAAAAAAAAAAAAAAAGTGAGGAGAAACTCTTACTAGTAAGTAACAAACAACTTCTTGTTGGAGGTAATTTAAAGGGATACTTGACTCATTGAACAATTTACAGCAGTAAATAGTTAATATTTTGTCCAGAATGAATTTGATAACTTCAATATTTTTCCATGTACAATTAACACTTTTAAAAAGTAATTTTTCTACTTGCTGTCGATTGATGATGACATCACCTCTACTGAGGACATAGGTAACGGCCAATCATAGCTCACCTGTTTTCTGGGTTTGGTCAGTAAACAGAGCCATGATTGGCCGTTACCTACTTCCTCAGCACAGGTGATGTCATCATCAGTCGACACCAAGTAGGAAAATTACGTTTTATAGTTCCTAATTGTACATGAAATATAATAAAGTTACCATATTAATTTTCAACAAAATTTTCAACTTTTACTGCTGAAAATGGCTCAATGAGACAAGTATCTCTAAACTGTAATTTTATGGGTTGATTTAAAAAAAAAAAAAGTCACAACATGGAACATGCATGAAAATAATTTGGTAACACATGAAACGGGAAAAAATTACACAAATCTATCATTTGGGCTTTTCAAAATTTTCCAGCCAATCACCGATAACCAATCTTTTAAAAAGTCTGACCTTCCGATCCCAATTTCTGCCGATTTTTCATAACAAGCGGCGTATACCTTCATTGTTCCAATCTTATTTTATTGGAAAACATTGAAAAATATCGGCGAAACAATACAAGTGGGTTGTTTTAACTGCACATGAATTTGTTCTCTCAAATCAAAATGAAAATCCTATTAGTCATCTCAGCAGAAGAGGACAGTGGCTGAATTTTTCAGACCTCTGAGGAGGGAGATTGGTGGAAAAGATAGGTTCATTTTTAAGGGATCGGCCGATCCACCGATCTCCCAAAATTAAGGAAATCGGGGCCAATAAATCGGTCGGCCGACCGATCGATCGTTGCACCCCTACTTTTCATTAATTTAAAGTTCAGCCTTCTGGACTAATATAGTTTTTTTATGAGTTATCTTAATAATGAATCAAAAGAATCCATCTGCTATTTGGGAAAGAAATGATGCTAGTGGAAATAAAGCGCATGCACCGTGACATTTCTTCACATCCCTCCAAATTAGACAAAAATGTCAAACTGATGCTCTTCTCACTTCCATTTTTTCACCTTACCGTCCCCCTCCCTGAAATTCATAAAAATGACACGAGGTGGGACACACAAATGGAAACATCACGCTGGACGCAGTTGCCTTTTATTGGAAGGCTGTCAATGGGAGCGTTTAGATGTTGCTTACCCGCAGGTAGTAAATTTAAAGCGGCTCGCCTCGTGCCATCACTTGCAATAAAGGGAAAGGCCTCTATAACCACACACACACACACACACACACTGAATCTTTTTTTTTCTGCTGTGATACACTGATAGAGGGAGCCAAAGAAAAAGAGGAGGAGGCTGGTTTACTGTAGATATCCACGTTACACATTCTTAGCACTGTGCCATAAATCAAAAAGCAGGGAGAGCACAGGGGGCACTGTGAGATGCTGGAGTAGCCAAAAAAAAAAAAAAAAAAAAGGGTATGAGGACACAATGTATGCTGGGAAAAAAAAGGTATACCAAATGAAAAAAAGACCCTGAAAGAAAACACTGCGCTCAAATGGGAAGGAAAAGCAAAAGGAGAAGCTGAGTGAAATGGTGTCTCACTTAACACGCAATTAGCTACAAGAGATTACCTGCTCGCTTCACTTTCAAAATGTCTCCTTCCTCAAGGTGTCCCCGGCCAGCATTGTTAAACCGACATCAGCACATTCGCATGGAGGGGAAAATATGCGCCGTGTGCTCGCACGACTTATTGACGGAGGAGCTGTGGATATGTTGCGATCAATATGCATGACTCAGAGCCAACAGTGATTGACTTCCATAACCTTGCAAACGTATACAAAACGTACTACATTATGAGTTTAATTGATAAGCGGCAAAATAAGGGGAAGACAAAAAAACATTTTTTTCCCCTTCCAACATATGTCATTATGCTATTAATCCATTAATGCATTAAATCCCACAATTGGACTTTTTAACACATTGACCGGCAGTCATTTTGACTGGAGTAACCCCCTACCTGGATTTGGATTGATTTTGCAAGGCCCACAGATTATTGTGTTCTATTGCTCTAAAAACATGGAACCTACCAAAAGAAAGATTAAAGATTAAAAATTATATTTATATCCATTTTGCAGCAATTAGCAATATCAACGATTCAGCATTATTCACAAACCTGTTGAAAACGCTGAGCTTGTTGCAAATGGCCCTGGATGATCTCTTATACTCTGCTGTACCTGATGGCCGTTTTTTGCACCAACTACCATAGCTTTAAAGGACCTCTTCATGTCAGAAGCTGTATCAAGTAAATAAATTTTACTTCAGTAAATTAATAACAGGAAGTAAGCGAGTGAATAAAATAAATAAATAAATAAATAAATAAATAAATAAATAAATACATAAATACATAAATAAATAAACCCCAAATATATATTTTTTTTATTCCAATGCAGAGACTTGTATTTTTCAGCTAACAATCATTTTGAACCAAATCCTACTACATTCAACTGTTTTAGGATGGTATTTTTATTTTATTTTTTGCAATCTCTGCTTGAGCTCACACCCGAATAAAGATGCACACAGATCAATCTGTCTCGTTGGACAGTATGGATCCTTTTTTGGCCCGCCACCAGATTGAGTTCCCAATCAGCAGGTTGTCTATCATCATTTGGGTCCACTTAGGGGTTAACGGAGTTAAGGGGAGCATGCCGCTCGCCCCTTAAATAGCTCTCATGTTCTCTCCACTAAAAGGCAAGAGTCACGACGGTGGGGGGTAGATAAATATAAACCGTCCAGTTAGACAGAAAAATGACACACGGTGCTTTTTTTTTGTTTTGTTAAATGGACCTGAGTGACCCCCTGCAGAGAATCCATCAGAGTGGATGGAGGGGGCAAAAAAAATAAAAATAAAAATAAAAAAATAAATAAAAGAAAGGCGGTAGGTGCCAAGAGTGTGAGCTTTTAAAGCCGTTATTGACTTGTGGGGCCTCCGCTGACCGCCATCTCCTCGGTTGCCATGGTGACAAAATGAGGCTCAGACCTCACCTGACAGCGAGGTTGTGCTACTGTGCCACATCAAGCTTTTGCTACTTCACTACTTCAAATGAAACTCCTGTCATCTTGACTAATTAAATCAGCGAGTGAAAGTTTTTTTTTTGCTTCATAATCAACAACTAATTGCTTTGCTCATTTCGGAGGCACGGCTATTTGTCATTTACGACTAATAGGAGCGCTGCCAAGGAAGGAAAAGCCCTGGCTCAACACCTTATTTACATTTTGCAGGCGACTTTTTTTCGACTCACTTAAGCATTTTGGCCTTTGGATTTCTTCGGTCTACTTCGCTAACTCGCAAACAAGTTGAAACGGAGGCCGCATGAAAATGCTGAGTGGACATATGTTGATTCAAATATGTCAATTATCTATTGGTTCTAGAGATGCACCAATCACAATTTTCCGGCCGATCCCTGATCTTTTAAAAAGTCTAACCTGCCGATCTCGATTTTTGCCGATTCCGATTTTTTTTTTGCTCCATAATGAGCAGCCACCTTCAGTGTTCCAATTTGTTTTATTGAAAAACATTGAAAAATATCTGTGAAATAATGCAAACAGTTTGTTTTAACTGCACATGAAATATTTCTCTCAAATAAAAATAAAAGCCTATTATCATCTCAGCAGAAGAGGATATTTTTTTCAGACCTCTGAGGAGAGAGATGAGATTAGTGGAAAAGATCTGTTTATTTTTAAGGGATCGGACAATCACCGATACCCCAAAATTAAGCAAATTATGGCCGATAAATTGGCCGGCCGGCCTATCGATCGGTGCACGCCTAATTGTTTCATGTTAATTGTGGAAGAAAATCCAACTAAATTCTTGCGATGGATTAGTATGGCTCATGTTGTTGTTGTTTTGCCTCAATTAATCGACATAATTGAAAGAATTCCCAACAATCAATTAGTCTATTATTTTGTCTGTGGTGACCACCAAGTTTATACCACCAGTAAGTTTAAAAAAAAAAAAAAAGGTCTATGATGTAGTTAATTTCGAAAACTAAACAAACATAATTTCGTCAACAGTTTTCGCCGAACTCAAACTAGACTAGACTAAAATCCTCATTAATAAATAATAACAGGGACTAAGTCAGTATGCATTTTCCTCAACTAATGAAGACGAGATGAAAATGTACTTCTCTTCATAAAAATAAAAACTGGACAAAAATCTATGGATATTTTAGTTCATTAACATCAATGAGATGAAAATATGTTTTTGTCAAATTTTGTCTCTGTTGTGACACTGTCATGTGACACACTGACACACCCCCTTTCAAATCTGCAGCTAGCGAGTGCAACATGCACAAAAAAATAAGTAAATTAGTTAGAATGCAATGTTAATTCAACGGCTGTAAATTCCAACAATAATGCTAATGTGACCGATTTATAGTCGACTAAAAATGGACTAAATAAAAATGGGATGCAGTTGACTAACTATGATTAAAAACTAACAAGCGTGATTGAAACTGGACTAAAACAGACTCAATTTAAAAATGGCTGAAAAAATTAACACTACTATGATGAGAAGTGAGCATTCCTCGGGAGCTTTATGGAGGCAACGGGCACTTTATATTCACCTTGCGATAAAGCGAGGACAGTGGCTACTGTTATTATCAACAGGATTAAATTAAAAAAGGAAAAAGGCAAGGTGGGGGGAAAAAAGATCTTTTCAAAGGAAGCATTAAATCAACAATAGACAAAGTAACTTTTGTAAGCCTACAGGGAGGGGATGAGATGAGCGATGGTGAAGTGACAGACAAAAATGAGCTCCTATTCTCCGCGGCCAACCTGGAAATGTTGCGCACGTACGTAATCAGTTGCAAACACAAAGACCGAACAATACGGTCGGATCTGCACACAAATGCATACATCAAGGTAAGACCGGAGGAGGCTTACAAAAAAAAAAAAAAAAAAACTGCCACCGCCGCTCACTATTCATTCCCCACCATTCGCCCACATCAATTCTGCGGGGAGTCGGGTTAAAGTGAGCGAAGAAGGCCCGCCGAAAGGTTAGCACTGACATGGAAGCTTAGGACCCCGTTTTTTCTTTCAGGCGCTTTGCATAATGTCACATCTTTTCACTTTCCCATATGATTGCCGGTTCGCCCCATCTGGACACCGACCGACTCCGGCGCACGTGCCGTATACGCACTCTTGTATACGTGCCATGTGGGAAAAGGTCACACGTTGAAACGCCGAATAGTGTGATAAAGCGTAAAACTAGAGGAGAACCGTATATAAATCAGACGCAAGGGGTAAGACGGCCTCTTTTTTCCCGCAGGGAACCGGTGGCGCTTATCTGTCGTAGGAAAGCAGGTAAAGGTAAAATGGTGTGACGAACATGCCGCGTTGTTACATTATCTCGCATGTATATGTAAGAAGTGTCCAGAGTGCACATCTACAAATGCAAAATTATGTATGCGGCATCAATTTGGCGAACATTTATTTTAATTGGATACTAAAATCCAATCATCTTAACTCATTCACTGCCTTTGACAAGTATTCTTGTCAATTGTATTTTTTAGAGCGGTGCTAAATGGGGGCGAATCTGATTATGCTCCACTGTAAATATCAAACTTGGAAACAACTTTACTCATGCCCAACTACCGGTAGATGACATCATTGCCCCATTTTATACGAAATAGACACAGTTTCAGAGTCCATGGGAGAAATGGCTGTATTTTGGCAAACCTACATTTTTCTACTGTCAGTTATAAAAGAACGGGATAGGGCAAAAAGTAGGGAGTCTATTCTGTTATTTGGTAAATTCGGTTTATATATAATTATTGAATGTAATATCACGTGAGTATTGAAAATTTTAAAATTTTCTAAAATGACTGGCAGTGAATAACATGGTTCATAAACCTTTTCCAAGGTAAAATTTAAGACCCATTTTCAAGCGCTACACAGATAGACAGATATCACATACAGTATAACATGTATGTAGAGTACAACTATAAGTATAACTATATAGTATGTGTGTATTTATGTATAGATATAGTTACTATATATATACTTTAACACGAATACAAACAACTATACATAAAAACGCAGTATAAACATACTATATATTTGCTTTATTTTTGTTTGTAACCTGGAATTGTTGTACGTAAGGAATGTCGCCCCAAAAACAACCATAATGTAACTTGGGATTGTTCAGTCTTGTGAGAGGAGCGGCGGCACAGTGGATTGAGTGGTTAGCACGTCCGCCTCCAGTACTGAGGACGCAAGATCGAGTACAGGCTCCGGCCTTCCTGGGTGGAGTTTGCATGTTCTCCCCGTGACTGCGTGGGTCTTCTCCGGGTACTCCGGTCTCCTCCCACATTCCAAAGACATGCTTGGCAGGTTGATTGGGCGCTCCGAATTGTCCCTAGGTGTGCTTGTGTGTGTGAGTATGAGTGGTTGTTCTTCTCTGTGTGCCCTGCGATTGGCTGGCAATCACTCCAGGATGTACCCCGCCTACTGCCCGATGCCAGCTGGAATGGGCACCAGCACCCCAGCGACCCTTGTGAGGAATAAGCGGTTAAGAAAATGGATGGATGGATGTTAGAGGTGCAGTTTTACTGGACTGTTGCAACACAAGAGATGGAATTATGCTATAAAGCAGAAAAAAAAAAGCTATACAAAGAGGTTTTATTGCTCCATCAAAGCAAGCAAATGCGAGAGGAATATACAGCCTTTAGGAGACTTTGGAGCACCCTATATTGCAATCGAGTCATTGCATAAAGTTTGTAAAACGACAAAAGTTCTTTCCAACAGTCGTATTGAAAGCCAGAGGATGTAATGAGGTCAGAGTTACGCTCGTCTGGCTTCAGTTGGGAGCGCTCCATCATACTCTGGCGGGAATAGAAAACGGCGAGGAACAGCTGCAGTGCACACTGAAATAAACAACATAAGCACATATATACACAACACACACTCACATACACACACGACAACGAAGCCTTGCTTACCAGGAGGCCCCACCTCTCACACTTTCATTTATTTTTCAACCGAAGAAAATGACCGCACGGTGCTCTCGGGAATGAAAGCCTTCTGTTGGACGCTATGGGGCGGAAACCCATAACACCTTTTCTACATTGCATACTGTGTTATGGATTGCTTATCGACATATGAGATGTGTGTACTAGATGACATTTTAATTTCTCCCTTCCTTGAGATAGACTTTAATCCATAGTTTTGCTATGGGATGGAGCTGAGTAACTTTGTAACTGGAGTGCCCAAATTCACGCTATCGGGTTGATTTATGTATAGTCAATGCATATTCAATTGCAAAGCTGTACCAAGTAACCACATGGAATATAAGCGACACTAACGCCAAATTCACACCAGCTGCGGAACAGACGCGGTGCATTTTCCGTACGGCGGCCGTACAGACGCATTCAAGTCTACGTATCAATTGTCACCAGCTGCGGTGCGTCTGCGGTGCAGTGCAGCGATGTGAAGGTTGCCGCAAACGTTCTATTTTTTTCCAGACGCCGCATGCGGATTTTCATGAAGCTGAAGAAATGACACGAGCCGGGCGTATTGCATCAAGGTCAATCCGGTATATTTCAAAATAAAACCGTTTGGGAACTCGTTTTTTTGGAAGGGAAGCTAGCTAATTACATAACATGCCATGAGTCGGACATTTAAGACAAAAATATAGTCCATCCATCCATCCATCCATCCATCCATCTTCTTCCGCTTATCCGAGGTCGGGTCGCGGGGGCAACAGCTTTATGAGGGAAACCCAGACCTCCCTCTCCCCAGCCACTTCAACCAGCTCCTCCGGCGGGATCCCAAGGCGTTCCCAGGCCAGCCGGGAGACATAGTCTCTCCAGCATGTCCTGGGTCTTCCACGGGGCCTCCTGCCGGTGGGACATGCCCGGAACACCTCTCCAGGGAAGCGTCCAGGAGGCATCCGAACCAGATGCCCGAGCCACCTCGGCTGGCTCCTCTCAACGCGGAGGAGCAGCGGCTCGACTCTGAGTCCCTCCCGGATGACCGAGCTTCTCACCCTATCTCTAAGGGAGAGCCCGGACACCCTGCGGAGGAAACTCATTTCGGCCGCTTGTATCTCGTTCTTTCGGTCACGACCCACAGCTCGTGACCATAGGTGAGGGTTGGAACGTAGATCGACCGGTAAATCTTCACCACGACGGACCGATACAGAGTCCGCATCACTGCAAACGCTGCACCGATCCGCCTGTCGATCTCCCGCTCCATCCTGCCCTCACTCATGAACAAGACCCCACCAAAAAAAAATTTCAGAATAAATTTAACATAACAAAACAACACTAAATACAAAACTTACTTACCCATGGTGAAAGAGCTATGGTAGAAGTCCC
Source organism: Festucalex cinctus (assembly GCF_051991245.1). NCBI lineage: Eukaryota > Metazoa > Chordata > Actinopteri > Syngnathiformes > Syngnathidae > Festucalex > Festucalex cinctus. The sequence goes on along the minus strand of NC_135426.1, from coordinate 3,143,595 downwards.
AGAAATAATGTCCAAAAAGCATATCGATGTGACAACAGACATGCGTCGCTATTGTTTACAAATAGGACTCTATATACACGGTTGTTATCACATGAACTCAACTCTGCAGCTTGACCCCCACGTGATCTTGTGGTCTGGCGGGTGCAGATTTCCGGACACGCAACACACGCGGTGTGAACTGCAGTCCATACAGAAGCCGTGCGGAAGCTCTACGGAAAACGCTCCACATCCTTTTAGCAGTCAGTGTGAATTGGGCGTAAGTTGCATTCTACCAATTTGTACTGAGCCTTGGTATCTGGCACACAGTTCAATCCCCACTGTTTCATGTTGATGAACACTCACCAAACCTTTGACACAATCATATTAAGCAACACTAATCAATCGGTAGCCCTCTCACCGCTACGTCTCCCCACAGATAGAATCTAATCTCTCAATGGGAGACTCGATAGCCAACATCACATTCGATGCTCACAAGTCCATTGCTCAAGCGAAAGCCAAAGATGCCTCGTTACATCCAATTAACCCTCCACTCTGATCCCCACGCTGCATCCCATGTTCCACCGGACCTCCTCGACATTTAATTAGCACACACATGCAGAGACTGCACCCCCCCTTCCCCCACACCTCCCGATTTGCCATTGTTAATCCAGTCACAACCGTCCTAATGCACCCGCTTTAATCCAATCAGCCAATCGAACATCTTTGTACACATGCCTACGTCACATGACTAGCCACCCTGTTAGGACCAACATTTGCTTGCAGTCCGCGCCGTCATTTGGCACTAATGCTATTCCAGTGAGTGATCCACCCCCCCTCGCTTTAATGTGATTTGGGAAGTCTCAGCCAGCAAATCCAGCGCTACACCCCTGGTGGGCTACGCTAATCAGTTTCCAGCATTTCTCAGGGAGACAATGATCCCAGTGTTAGCACTGGCTAATGACAAGCTAACACGATAAACTCAGCCTCCTGAGAATCGGGGCCCAATTTGGCCCCACCGCTCACAGCATCCTCATCCACTTTCCCTACATTACGATGGAGTCTAATGGCCTCTTATTAAGAAGATGAATGGAACGAGGACGGGGAGGCATTCTTCAAGTACTTGGGTTACATGTGTGTGCTGAATACATGCTACACACATGACTACTTGGATGCTAGTTTGTTATTACCATCTCAGCTAATGGCCTCAATACAGTCATCAATCTTTACACTATCAGAGTTACTGGTATACCAAATATAGTACACATGCATGGAGCCAACAGTCTGTTCAATCCCTCTGCAATTAGTGTCAGACTTCAGTCCGCATTGCCCGCAGTACGTCGGAGCCGATTCCAGTGTAGGTTTGACTGCGCCAAGGCTGCCCTTTGTCACTGATTTTGTTCACAACCTTGTGATGACAATCAGCAGCTCCAAATCTAAAGACATGGTCCTCAGTAGGAAAAGGGTGCAGTGCCCTCTTGGCGAAGAAGGCACCGAGACGAAAGGCAAAGCTCTTGGATTTACATTCCCAGCCTCACCGAAGGTCACGAGCAGATTGCCGATACAAGCAGCCAAAATGAATTTCCTATGTAAAATATCCGGACACTCCCTTAGAGATAGGTTGAGAAGCTCAGTCATCTGGGAGGCCCTCAGAGTAGAGCCACAGATGAGGTGTCTCGGGCAACTATTAAGGATGTCTCCAGGACGCTTCCCTGGTGAAGTGTTCTGGGCACGACTCCGCTGGAAGATCCAAAACACACCAGAGAGACCGTCTCTCAGGTGATCTGGCAACATTTTGGGATCCCCCAAAAGAGTTCAAGATTGTTCCTACCTTCAATTATCGACAGCCCAGTAAGCCTTCGTACACCGCCAATTGCACGAGCACAAGAAAAGCCCTACCAGCTACCATCAACATGCCATCGGGCTTATCACTCAGCTGCATCATCAACATGAGCTCATGGGCTGTACTAATGCTGCCTTTGATTGAAAGCCGTGGGTTAGAATATGACTTGCATAATTCAATTCAATTCAATATTAGGCGTCATATTGTGAAGAGTGTGTCCTTTTTTGGATAACGGCGGTCAAACATGTTTGGAATCAGAATAAGTGACTTACTTGAACTTGGCATTGACTTGGTCAGCGGCTTTATGGTAGTTCTCTGTTGTGACTTTGTAGAACTGAGCACTCTGTAAAGAAAAACAAACGGGCTCAAGGTCCAAATTCTTCCTGAAAATGTGCATTAGACAAAAGCATGCAAGGCAACTTTTCAGGTAAAAGCAATCACTTGAAGCAAAAGTGCTACCCGCATCAGTGTGACAACAGGCCTATTACCGGCTGGAACAAAAACAAGAAGCAGTCATACAAGGTCAGAGGGTTGCTAGTAAACAATGTAGACGCCTACCAGGTCAATATCTCCCCAACACCGCGCCCCCCCACACGGGGTGGGCCCGTTGTAAATGAAGTCGTCGCGTGGCCACTCCATCTAAATTACTTCTTCAAACAGCGCCACATAACTTCACTGCGACAACATTTATACTACTCAAGGAAGGTCTGCTTCCCTTGCCCTGGCTGGCTGTTGTGCACATTTATGATTTGAGAGTAGCAGTCGGGAGGCTGTAAAATGCACGAGACACCTTGATGGAGTGGACAAAGAAAGACACGAGATGTTTTACACAAAATAATCCAGAATGAGTCTTTTGATCTGCTGAGCTAAACGGCGAGTTCCAGGTACAGTTTGTGACGGGCATTTAAGTGGATGGATGGTAACACTAATGTTATCTTAGCATGTTAATGCTAATGCAAGCTTAGCATGCTAATTCTAAGTTAGCATGCCAATGCTAATGCTAAGTTAGCATGCCTACATTAATGCCAGGTTAGCATGCTAACACTAATGCTAATGTATCATGCTAATGCTAATTTAGCATGCTGCTATGTTAGCATGCTAATGATAAATTAACATGCTAATGCTAATGGTAAGATGAATGGATGGATGGATGAGTTATATCCGTACAAGCTCAACCTATTCTTAAAGGAAGGCATTCATCATCATTCAGGAAAAGATCAATAGGAATGAGCTGCACTGCGAACAAAAAGATCAATAGTCGTGTTGGCGAGCCGATGCGAGATGGGACATGACAATTGTGAAAAACGGTCAGACACAAATGGGACACCTGTACCTAATAATTCAAAAAGATGACGCACATTTTGTGACATCGATATGTAAATTGCATTTGACATAACCTTCGAACGTGCTTGAGATGGAAGATTTGATTGTTTTCCATTAGGTCAAATGGATGACCGCTTGTTCATTAATTAGTCAAGACTCTACGGCTAATTGATTCATGCTTGGATTTTATCCAATCACTTTAGTAACTAGCGTTTTCTTATTAGCTAGACAAAGAAATGCCCCACAGCCAAGCGTTAAATATCATATTAGCTGCTATTTGAGAACAAATGCAAATACAAGTCAATGTAACAGCTCTCTCGTTTTGTCTATGCCAGATGAAAAGTAAAACTAAGAAAAGTTCAAAAGCGCTAACTTGTAAGCTCATGCCGTATATCTGTGCCCTCTTGGCCTTGAACAGCGTGCTTTTCATTTTATACAAAGAAACTGTCAAGA